>NC_056729.1:104429713-104529713 GCF_019279795.1 Protopterus annectens
ATAAATTTGTTCGATGTTTTCTTCTCTAAAATAATTCCAATACGTATTCTTTAATTATTTTGTATATTCCTTCTTGCAGTCTTATTTGGTTACTTTCCTTATTTTTTGTAATTCTCTTTTTTCTTTTTTTATTATTTTACTCAAATATGGTGCTACGTCTTTCTTTCCTTGTAAACAATATTTTTGCTTGTATAACAAGTTAATTTTAATTCATTTTATACATGTTGCTTTCTTTTTCATAAAAGGAAGTTTTCTTCTCTAATACCACTTCCTTTAAGAGAAAACCTAGGTCCTCGCAAACTTAGGAAAGCACCTAGGAAAATATTTTGACAAACCACAGAGGAATTCCCCTTCAGGGAGGCTTCCCTTTGGAAGCAAAACTCTTTGAAAGTCACCCTGTCCCCCTTCCCCTCCCTCCATCCACCCTGCTGTCTTATCACGAAGACACACTATTTCTCTGCATTTCACTGTGGGAGGTGGTAACTACAAACAGATGAGTTTTGACCATTATCAAAGATGGCTATGCCATATCTTGGGAAAGTGTCCCCCCCCCCCTCTAAAAGGGATTCCCCATTCACCTCCCAAACCAGCTTCTTTTGATCAGACTTGCTAGCACAGAGCATTATAGAAGTACCTTCACTCTTCATAGGAAAAGATTTCTGTTCCAGGATCTTTCTTATTCAAAGGAAGGAAGGACAATGTAGGTCCATCTTGGACCTCTCCCTGCTAATCAATTTCCTGAAGGTACCTACCTTCAAAATGCTTCCTCCCTCTCTCTCTGTCTCACACACACACTAACACACTCTCTCACTCCTCCTCTCTCACTCTTTCTCACCCTCTCTCTCACACTCACTCCCCCTCTCTCTCACACTCACTCCCCCTCTCTCACCTCACTGTCTCTCTCTCACTCACTCAGTCTCTGTCTCTCTCACTCACTCAGTCTCTCTCTCACTCTCACTCACTCTCTCACCCTCTCACATTCTCTCTCTCACTCTCACTCACTCACTACTCTCTCGCTCTCTCACTCTCATTCTCTCTCACTCCCACCCACTCACTCTCTTCACCCTCTCACTCTCACCATCTCTCTCACACCGTCTCTCACCTCTCACTCACCATCTCTCTCACCCCTCTCTCGCTCTACACTCTCCTGCCCTTCATTCTTTGTCAGGTCTTACTGGTGTCCTTAGACCTCAAGGATGCCTATCTTCACATTCCCATCAGTCCATTCTTGCAGGAAATTGCTCAGGTTCTTTTATGGCTCATCATATTCTGTTTACTGCATTGCCCTTTGATCTTTCAACTGCCCCAGGGGTTATTACAAAGTATCTAGCACCTGTGGTAGCCTTCTGCCACACTGAGGGAATTCAAGTTTTCCCTTATCTGGATGACCTGTTGATTCAGGCCCTGTTCACAGACACTCTCCTTGAGCATCTTCATTTCATGGTACGACTTTTAATCAATCTCAGATTCATCATCAATTTAAAAAAAAGTCTCTCACTCCTGCTCATGACCTAGTCTTCTTGGACTGCAGGCTCAACACGAGCATGATGCAGTCCTCTCTCCTCAGAAAAAGTGCAAAGCCTGGTAAGCTTTTTTCCAAACCCTGTGCTTAGTGACTCACTGCCCTGTAAGGGAGATCTTCAGGCCTCTGGAGTTCATTGTTACATACATCCCACTTACCCCAGTGGGCCAGAATGCATACGAGGAACATTCAGTGGTACGTGAAATCATTGTGGTACCAACATTCACACCTCTTGGACACCCTGGTCCCTCTGCTCCCATGCTTCAAGAAGGGGTTTCTCTGGTGGGAGAAACGGGATGTTATGTTGTTCTATCTCACCTTCATTCTTACTTGGATGGATTTGGAGCTGATCATCAGCTCCAATTCGGGGGAGTGCACAGCTGGAGGTCTCAGGCTTGGCTCGCGGCAGGTGGGTGTCCCGTTATGTAGTGGTGCAACTCTCCAGTTCTCGTTTGCCAATTTACAAGGTTGGATGTGCTCTTCTCGGCCATGGCTAAATTTTCTGTATTTTTCACTTTACTAGCTTAAATTTGTAAGATTCTTACATTAATAGTGTTTTTGTGTGATTAGATAAGTTAGATTAGCATGTAGCTTACCATATCTCCTTTTTGCTGTTGTGTGTTGTTTGGACGTCGTTTTTTTCACAGGCCTTCTTGTAGCCTGTAGTTTATTATTGTAGTGGTGTGTTTAGTCTACTCTAACAGTTAAGTTGGTCATTTAGCTTGTTTAAATTAGAGAGCTAATCGCCCATTTTAGTTAGAGGGTTGGTAGGATTATTGTTGGCGTGTGTGTATTCTTTCCTTGGTATCTAGGCTTGTTTAAGTTAGAGGTCCTAGTGCTCGCCTTTTGTCTTAGCTGATTAGTTTTTTAATGTTTCTTATACTTAGATGTGCAGTGTTTATTAGCTTAGAGTGTGTGTTTATCTATCTAGCAGTGTTCTGAGTAAGTTGCCTTTGTAATCCTTTTGGGAACTTCTTTCTTCCACCATGTCTAAAGACTCTAGGGAGAAAGAGCATAAGACTTCGGGTTTTAAAAAAATGTCAGAAATGTACACAGAAAATGTCAATTACAGATAGGACATGTCATTTGCGTATATTTTCTAGGGGCTATATATTTACAGGAGGATTATACTTTCTGCCACTCCTTTAGTGCACGTGTGTTACAGAAGAGGAGAAACAAATTGATTCTTAAGGGACTCTTAAAGCCACCCTTTGAGGAAGCTGTGCAGAGTGCTGCTGCGTCATCTTCCAAGAGGGACAAACCATCCAAAAGGCCATTACCTGCCTCTCTGGCTCAGTCTTAGCCTAGAGAAAAACTACCTCCTTGGCTCCACAGACTTCAGAACCGATGGAGGTCATCATGATTGACAAGCCTGGTTCTTCGGCTCCAAGGTCTTCAGAGCTGCAAGATACCATGTCTCAGAGTCAGTCCATTGACATTTCACCGGTCTTCCCTACCTTGATATCTCCCAGTTTGGAGAGATCTCGTTCACCTTCTCTATCCTCCAGGTCCACTAGGAGCCTATCTGATGATGATGTGGAGCAGGTGGTGCGGAGACTCCTGAAGTCACCAGCACTAGCTAAATTATTCTCGGCACCAGCCCATCAAGTCTCGGAGCCTTCCAAGACTCTTGCATCCACTGTTGTTCCTCCTACAAGCCAAGCTGGATCTTTGGAGCCTGAGTGCCTGGTACCACTTGTTGTAGAACTGTCGGTTCTAGGACCCCCTTTGGAAGTTACGGAACTGACATCTGCTTTGACTCGGTGCTGTCCGGAGTGTCTGGGAGCCAGGGGTTCTCTGGCCGGCCACGGGGGTATGCTCGGGCCCGAACTTCCTTTGTTCCAATAATATGGAACATCAAAAGAATATATTGAGACAGAAAGAGTCTATTTTAATTATGAAATATGGCACTTTGTTTCCATATGGATTGAGTAGAGAATGTAACTGGCAGAGCCTTATTTAATGTTGTAACTTTAAGTATTTCAATTTGTGTGTTTAAATTAATTAATTGTTTAATTGAACTAATTAATCTGTTTGTATATATTGTGAACTTTTAGAAGCTATAATGTTTTACTCCGTAAAGGCTGTGGCCGAGGCGCTAGAGAAATAATAAGAGAAATTGAACTGAGTTGAATAAACTTTTAAGGAAAGTAGAGCTGGGACTCACTGTTATTTGTTCTGGTTGTTTGCTGATAATTTTGCTACATTTGTGGTCTTTCCAATATGACCAGTGAGTCCATGTGCTCCTTTCCGCGTATTTTTAGAGAAACGGGCATGGAACTATTCAATCACAATGGTTTAATTAATAACCGTATTAATGTTCCACATACTAACGATGCTGATACTTCTTTGTTTGGTATGAAGAATACTACCCCCAATGTTCCGGGAGGCTCGGGAATGGGAATTATGAGAAAATGGGAAGACTCCCGCAAGAGAACTACCGCTAACCCGTTTGCTATGGTAGGCAAAAAATCTGACATTCCAGATAATCCTGATGCACGAGATTTATGTTCTAGACTCGAGAAATTAATTTTCAAAGAAACCTCAATATTCTATAATATTGGCAGTTTACAAAGATATGCTGAATTAGATATTACTCCACGAGGTTTGAGGTCCATTAAGAATCCATCCACGCCGTTTGACTCCACAGATGAGATGGAACTCAAATTCCAAGAACGGTGGATAGCGGCTGCACACCGTTGTAGTGTTGAATGGGTCTCTATATTGATCGAGAGAGACAATATTAAAAAAGATAAACTTGTTATTGAAACTAAACAAGTTTGTGAACAGTTAGTGAACATTACATCCAGTTCAACACTAGGACATTTTCTTGTGAATATAAATACTAAACTGACTAACTATGAAAAAGATCTCATAGATCGGAAAAAATATAAACTAACTAGGGACATACGTGATTATGAACACAAGAGGGCGTTTGTGTTCTCTAGTAATCAAAGGATAAAGAAAAAGAACGTGACCTTTCAGAGAGGAAATCCGGTCTCCGAACCATATAAAAATAAAAGCTTCCTGTCTGGTGAGAGTGGGGCATCGTCAGTGGAAGAAGACGACAGGGAGAACTTCCCAGACTTACCAGAAGCTGCCAATTCGGAAACATTTCGGAAGACCTACTCAGAACCAAATGGTCAATATGCTAATTCGAGGAAAAGGGGATGGTCGAATTCAGAACGCCATAGAGACTCGGGCGATGGACGATACAAAAAAGGTAGATGGACATAACTTGATTAATGAGACTTTAACTACAAATTATGTTGTTAATTTGTCTAATTACAATTTTGACAATATAGAATTATCTATTTTGGAGAAAGGTCTCAAATTTGTACCTACCTGTTTTCCTAAGAGACATGAGTTAAAAATAGAATTATTTCAGTTGTGTCGCAAGATGAATTTGAAGGAATATTTCTTTAGATTAAGTGAATGTTCTAATAACAATGTTAATTCTGTGAATGAACAGTTATCTACTAGCGATATTGAAAGCGATGAAAGCTTTTTTTCTTGTTTTTCGGATGATGAAAGTGAAAGTAATGCTTATAGTGTATTAGATACCAGCATGCTTAAGACTATTAGTTCTTTTTTACCTCCTTGTAAAAATACTAATATACAGAAGTTTGATTCCATGCTAAACATTATGTTAGATAAAGAACTAGAAGATTTTATGAGACAAAAATCATGCTATAATTTAACAAAAATAGAATGGGACAAATTACAGGCATTGAGTAAAAACAATAATATTGTTTTTAAACCCTCAGACAAGGGGGGTAAACTGGTTGTTTTAAATTCAGATGATTACCTTAATATGTACATGAAACATCTTGATAATAAAGCTGTATATCTTAGGATAAATGTTTCTCATTTGAAAGAAGCAGAATTAGAATTTAATGCTTTATTACATAAAGGCATTAGATTACATTATTTTACTAAATTTGATGTTGATCGTAAAATAATAATTAAAAATAATAAGATAGCAAAATTTTTCTGTTTGCCTAAGGTTCATAAGAGTTTAGAAAGACAACCTGGTCATCCTATAGTGTCAGCTTATGGATTTTTTACCTATAATTTATGCACTTTATTACATGAAATTTTGCTAAAAGAGGTTCTTTTACTTCCCTCGTATATTAAAGACTCCTATGACTTCCTTCATAAAATTAAAGATACATGTTGGGTTGAAGGAATGTATTTTATTACAGTTGATGTAGTGAGTCTATATACGAATATTTCTCATGTTTTGGGTTTGGAAGCTATTAATTTTTTTCTAGGTGAGAATCCCAAAACTTATTATATATTAAAACTAGTTGAATTCTGTTTAACCCACAATATTTTTGAATTCAATGGTATATTGTATAAACAACTTATGGGAACAGCTATGGGGGCTGCATTCGCCCCTGCTTACGCGAATTTATTTATGGGATTGTTTGAAAATAAATTTCTTTATAGACATCAATTTTTTAGAAAGTATGTCATTAAGTATTATAGATTTATTGATTTAATTTTTATTTGTTATGGTAGTTATAATTCTTCGAGACAATTTATTGATGAATTAAATAATAATAATTTTGGTATTAGTTTTGATGATGTACAAATGGGGTCTCAAGTAAATTTCCTAGATATTACTCTTAAGGGCATTAATTGTCAATTGATACATACTAGTATTTATAGAAAATTTAATGAAATTAGCTGGAAAATGTGTGGCAGTAGTTGCCATCCTTTACACACCTTAACAGCTATTCCCTATGGAGAATTTATAAGAATTAAAAGGTTGAACACTGACATCAAATTGGCTTATGATGAAGCCCTTAAGGCAGCTAATATGTTTATAGCTAGAGGTTACAATCAATTGGATGTTGAGAATAGTTTTGATAAAGTATTTAAAGATACTAATTCTATAAATAAATTTGGGAATAAGTATAACAGTAATAAATATAATAAAAAAAGATCAAATGAAGAAAGAATGTTTTTTGTGACAAAGTACACTAATTTTTCTTGTACTATTAATGGATTAATAAAACAGTATTGGAATTTTATTAAAAAAGAAATTGGCTCTTTAAAAAATACTAAGCTGGTTATATCCTATAAAAAAGGTAAAAGCCTTCAAGATTTTTTGGTACACAGCATATACAAAGAACCTAGAATTAACATGTTAATTAACACTAACTTAATAGGAACCTTTCCTTGTGGCAATTGTTCTATCTGTAAATATATAGTTACTGAGGTGGAGAAAATTAATAAGAAAAACTTTACAACTAGAGCTAAATATTCCTGTTTGAGCAAAGGAATAATATATACTATTTTCTGTTCTTGTAATAAATACTATATTGGTGAAACTAAGAGAATGTTAGCAGATAGAATTAAGGAACATGTTAGAGATGTGAAAAATAAGAAATTTAATAGTCCCATTGCTGAGCATTTTAATACTGAACATCATGGCAATACAGATTGTATGAAAGTCACTATATTGGAACATGTACCACTTTATTTCAATAATATGGAACATCAAAAGAATATATTGAGACAGAAAGAGTCTATCTTAATTATGAAATATGGCACTTTGTTTCCATATGGATTGAATAGAGAATGTAACTGGCAGAGCCTTATTTAATGTTGTAACTTTAAGTATTTCAATTTGTGTGTTTAAATTAATTAATTGTTTAATTGAACTAATTAATTTGTTTGTATATATTGTGAACTTTTAGAAGCTATAATGTTTTACTCTGTAAAGGCTGTGGCCGAGGCGCTAGAGAAATAATAAGAGAAATTGAACTGAGTCGAATAAACTTTTAAGGAAAGTAGAGCTGGGACTCTCTGTTATTTGTTCTGGTTGTTTGCATTGCTTTGTTCCAAGTCTACCCCTTGGTGCATCGGCCCGGGTGAGCTCAGCTCCTACATCGGTCTCAGAGCCGGTCTCTCTGGGGCTGGGGGCGTCCTCCATCTCCTTGGAGCTGGGGATATCCTCGGAACTGGTGGGATCTGCTTGTGAACTGATGAGTGTGGTGTCCCCCTCTACAGCTCTACATAGGGATACTGCCATTTGTCCCCCAAGACACCGGCTGTTGTCTCGGCACCACCCCATCCACAGGACAGCAGAGATCCAGAGCCTCAGGATCCCCTATTGGGTGAACCCCTCTCTTCCGAGGCCTCCCCAAAATACCCTTCTGAGGAGCCCCCTCGGAAGAGGACTTGCAAGAGGAAGCATATAGACTCCCCTGATGAGTCCGTCACCTCAGATACAGACCTTGAGGAGTCAGAAGGGTCCCCCATGGGTCGTCCTGTTGTATCTCATTTGCAGATCTCTTGGAGATCCTAAAGCAGAAAGGCAGCTGGAAAACCATCACCCCTTCTGATGATGAAGCTATGTACCTGAAGGCCTTTGGATCTCAACCTTCAGTCTCCTGGTTGTCTCTGCCTTTTGATGAACTAATGGCCTTGGTCAGTTGAAAGGCGTGGGAGCCACCTGACACTATGGAACCAGTCCCTTGGAGGCCAAACAAGTTTTTGTCAGCTAAAAGTGCCAGAACCGACACAGCTGCAGGCAAAATTCAAATAGAAAACTTTTAATTCATGGGAAATGGTAGAAAGAGTGGGCGCTTTTACTGTGTTGCCGCCGCTTGATCGGACTGATTGCGGAAGGCATATAGGCCACTTGAATGGCAAGTGAGGTGAATCAATTAAGACAATCAAGGTGACGGTTTCTTGGGGGAGCCAGGAGGGAAAATGTTAAAAGCATACCATATGTGAATGCATGTAATGGAAAAGTTGCTGGAGTCTGTGCTTCACAGGTCTTGTCTTCGGAGATGGATTGAGGGAGACTGCCATGTTTGGACCTGGTGCTTTGTCAGCGTTTGAGGGCAGGGTCCACTTTTGTTTGGCGGATTCTGTCGGATTCCTAATGTCCCCCCCTCTTGAATTCTCAGGAATAATCTCAAGTAATAAAAATGTAAAACTGTGGTCTGCACCATATCTAACTATATGCTTAGCAAAGGCATTAGTATCTTTCCTATTGCCTACCTATCAACCTATAGCAAAAAGTTCCTCATAGCACTCCAAGAAAAATCATGATGAGTGGATGGGAAGTAGGAAATACACCCTGGGGATCACTTCTGTGGCTCTGCTCGATAGGGGCACAGGAAATTAATTTTCTTGGGTGGCGTAAGCCAGGGAACCGTGTTGGCTAGGCTTACTTAGGCCTTGGGCTAATAGTTTAGTACCTAACTATGAACCTATAAGTCTCTAAATGTTTCTAGGCTTAATATCATCTATGTCTCTCTTTCTTTTCTTTCTTACACATTCAAAAATATTTTTTTATATTTTATTTAAAATTAAGCCACCAAACAGTCCAGTTCTCATAAAACTCCCTCACAGTCGTATGATTTTTCCATTATTCCGCAAGTTCTTTTTTCTCACCTAAATCTAATTAATTTTCATTAATTCTCTTTATTCCTTTTGTATTCTTATACATTCTTCATTTTCCTGTACTTTAACCCATATTGCTACATGATCTGACAATCCAGCATACTTAATTCCTTTTTTTATAACTTTTAAACTATCAGATAATAAAAATAATTTCTGACCTAATTTCATTCCTTTTGTAGGTCCAGTGGTTATTTTTCCATACACTTAACATTCCACTTATCATAATTTCTTTAGCCATTTTAACATCACAGTTGCTCTAATTTTTCCTTAAATTACAATTAAAATCACCCAGCACTATAGTGTCCATATTTACGTAAAGATATTCAGGAATATTTTTCAACATAATTTCTCTCTTTCTTTTGTTACATATGCATATAAAGCTGTAATTCTATACACACATTTCCATATCACATCTATTATAGTAGTTTGGCCTAGTTTCACCATCGTTGCATCTAATATTTTAATGCTTTCTTGACAAAATGTACATATGCCTGAGCATGTTTCTTTCCCCATATTCCGAACTACCACACCATTCCAAAGTTTTTCAGTTTGTGTTCTTTCTTCCTCTGTTAATAATCTGATATCTTCTAAAACAATAATATGTGCATCTACTGCAGCACACCATTGTAATATACCTGTCCTCCTTTTAAGATTTTTCATACTGTTCACATTTAAAGCTAATATTTTAAACTTTTTAGAACAGTTAATATAATAACATGTTTATCCCTTTCCTTTCTTATTTTCTCTCTGCATTATGCTTTTGAATTTTATTTTCCTTTATTTAACTCTTTTACCTGTTGAATTCTTATTTTTTTTTACTGTACACCAGTCAGCTTCTTCCTCACTTGTCTCCTCTGTTTCTTTTTCCTAGTTACTTTAACTTCGTGTATAACCTCTTTATCAGTCACATCTTTTTGTACATTTCTTGTATAACACATTTTACTATCTGTTTATCCTGTATAACTTCATTATTTTCTTGCACATTCATTTCACATTCTAGCCATGAATGACTAGTATTGCCGCATGTTTTGCACTTAGTCACATTTTTGCATTTTGCCCTGTTTTACCAAATAAATAACATCTTTTTTATCACATTCATTGATTAAATGATCATTTTTTCCACAAAAATAAGTTTTTGGTTGATCCCTGTATTTCACAAAACCCCTATTGCCATAAACATCAATAATACTAGGTATGTGCATAACGTATCATTTTCAGTATTACTCCACATTCCCATCCCCCAGTCCATAGCCCTCTTTCATCTTATATTTTTGCAGTATCCATTACTTTTCTTTGCTTCAGCTTCAGTTCTAAACTGGATCATTCTTCTTTTTTTTGTCTGTAAAAAGCTTGCACAACATATTCTGACCATGGATAAATATTTTTCTTTTGTTCATATGCACCCAAAAAATTTTCATGGCCTGCCCAGTCTCAAATATCAGGTCACAAAAATTCTTTTTATTAATTAAAATGAATGCTCTTACCTCTTTTGCTTTGACACCCAGCATGCTGTGACAGATTCCCAAACCTTATTCCTGTCCAGACTTTCTTCTTTTTTAAAGCTCACACTTACTGTATACTTTTTTCTTTTATTTACGTTTTTATCCCTTGAAATTTTTCTGGCACAGCCTGTTCTCCTTTTTCTTCTTCTATTTTCTGCATGATGTCACTCCATGAAATTGCTGCTCCACTTTCTGCTTCACTATGGTTTACCATTTCTTCCAAATAGTCATCCCGCAACCCTCCCTATTGGAAGGTTGTAATTATGCATTTCTCAGAGGTAACTGTCTCTCCATCAATCAGTTTCCTCTTAATCCATTTCTGTAACAGCTACAATCTTCTTTTCTTCCAATATCACTGTTTTTCTGCACCCACAGCATCAGAAAAAACTTCTGGTAACGATTCTGCCATTTCAACTACATTTTCATCAACCTTCACTTTATTTTCAGCTAAGGCTAAATCAGCCATATTTTCTTCCTGTTCCTCCTGTCTGCCTCTGCTCCTGGACAGGAAACAGGAAGTCAGCATGTGTAACACACAAATCCTTCCCCTGACTACCATGAGTAGGGGAAGTTCCTTGGTGCCCTGGCCAGAATTTCTCTAGTTAGTGTAAATATCACCTTGGGTCTCCCTTGAAAAAGGGTCACTGGCCTAGTTGGACTAACCCAGTCAACAAAAAGATAAGTAAATAAGAGAACTGCCAGTGCTTTTGTTTATTCTAAACTGAATTTTTTGGTAAATGTTGCAATTTGTAAATATCTGATGGCCATTCTGATCTAAATTTGACATTGCTTACAGGTGTTGAGGTTGTTTTATTTTGCTGACCATGTTCATCCTATAACCCACTTCTTGATCTCTGTGTCTTGATATACCATTTGGCTGCCATGGAAAATGGAGAGAGTAAATTGATATGAATGCCCCCCCCCCAAGAGGGCTGCACCCCTATCATTCTGACCTCTACATATAATACTAGTGAGGTGTCACAACCTCAGATTTCATAATGTCATGGATATGGGAGTAATGCGCCATTTTACATACATTGTTGTAACCTCAGAGGTAGTATATTTAGAGATCAGGCATTTTGGAACAGATTTTCACATTAGTGATATAAGTGGACAAACCCCTCTTCAGAAAATATGCATCAATGGGGATAATTTACATTTTTCTGTACTGCAGTTGTATATCAGTAATTAGTGTGTTATGGTGGCAAAGTGGGCTTGGGAAGTTGGACATGGTATTACAAGGTAAGCACCAAATATCAAATCATATCAAAATCACAAAACAACCTGTCCCTGTGAAAGAGAGGGATAAAACCCTGACTCTGCCCTGGAAGACTCCTGTTGGACTGTTGGCATACAAGCTGGAGGAACTGGTCAGGAGACGATGGGCGTAATAAGCCCATACCAGCTAGTTCATCCTGGAGGTGATAGAACAGTTCAGCTCAATGCATTTGCTACACTTGCAGGAGTGTAGGTATATTGCAGGGGACCCTAGTGTGCCCACACAGTGTAATGGTGAGCCACGTAGCTGGAAGGTTGTGCATGGGTAGTAGCACATGTACACATCCTAAGAGCAACTTGAGTGGAATATGCAAGCTTCCGGGGGTGGGGTGGTAGGGAAGTAAACTTGATCAGCAAACCTGGACTGCTGCCTAGCCATGAGTCAGACTTCCACTGGAGAACAAATGGGCTGGAGGGACTCCTGCTCTTGTAGAAGTGAAGGTCACTTGGGTGTAGGAAGTGGAGTCACTTGCCTGATCATTCAGATCCCACCCAAAAAAAATATAGGCAAGGCATTTAGTTATTCATCCTTAAATAACATATGACATTATCTAGTAGCTGTGAGGATGAGGTGAAAGGGCAATCTGAAGCATGTGCAGTTTGTCTAAACTTGTCATTTTCTGAGAAATGAATGTTACTTTTAATTCTAGTTGTATAACCTAAATTTGTCAACAATAAAAATTGTCATGTTTACCTGATTGTTGTGAATTGAATGACAAAATACTAAGCATCCAAATGAGTGTGCAGGCCTACTGATTTTATCCAACAATGTGATTTTTAGATGTATAGATGCATACAAGGATTTGCATACAAGTATTTATGTTTGTATAATCTAGGTCACTGCCTGCAACCTTATAGCAGCAATCATTTAATTGTGGCCAAGTAGTGGTGAAGTAGTTGCTCTTTCCTTCAGAGTGCACCGTCTTAACCCCCCCCGGCAAATAATGTTTTCCTGTTTATACTGTGAACAGTAGACTGATTAGATTGAAAGAAATATGGGACACGGTAATGTATTTCATATTGTTGCTGTCAGGCATATGAACTTTCCTCCATGAGTAGCCATATTATTTTTTTAAACACCTTTATTAAATCTTTAAGACTTAGGCACACGTGTATTAATAGAAGCGAAAACAAACCATGTTACCATTTTTTCATTTACATACATTATTTATGTTCTTTCTTTCTTCATTCTGTCTAACATTACATAAATTGCTAAATTCCTGCCTTCCCTTAAACCTTACTCCTCCTCCTGACCAGTCCTGTGGCCAGATTTTGGCACATACACAGAAGGTGGCCTTTCATTTAACAAATCCTGTTCTGGAATAAAATTCTAGTTCATATATTCATACTTTGCAAATGACCATCAGGGTCCTTACAAACTTAGCCGTTCAACCTTACCCAGTTTTATCTCAGAGTTCCTTGGACAGTTATATGATGGGGTATGTTAGCAAAGAGGTGGCTAAAGGTTCTGTTGGGGGGGGGGGTATGTTAGTTGGGGATTAATTTACTTACTATTGACTTCTGTCCATCAGAGACAAGGGGACCAGATTGGCTGTGAATTTGTGATTTTTCATCCAGTGATCAAGATTTCTTTTGAATAGGGTCGGGGATGAACTCTGCTTCACATACACAGGGAGTTCATTCCATAGCACAGGGGGATCTTTTGAGATGCATATTGGTCCCTCCAGCAGGTCCTGTTTATGTTGAAGACAAAAGTTCAGGTGTTTGGATCTAGTGTTTCTGGTGCGGTTTGTCTTACAGATCATAGATAGATCTGAAGATGCCTCATATGTTGGGCATAGCTCACCTCTCAGTAACCTATAGGAGCCTGAGTGCAGAGATATGACCTAAAGGTGATCTGCATAGGACAGGGTGCTCATACCCTGGATTCTGTTGGTGAAGAACCTTTGAAGGTGTTCCAGCTGTTGCAAGTGCCTGGTTAGGTACATGCCAAGGTGGGTATTGCACTCAGTGATTGGTCTGAGCCGCTGAGTAGAGTGATACTATTACTTCCTTGGTCTGGATGCCATACCTTGATTATGAGTTGGGCAACATAGAAAAATTTTCTTACTACCTTGGCTACGTGTTGGTCAAATGCTAGATTACTGTCTACATATGTTCCCAGATCCCTAACTATCATGTCAACTGTTAGGGTGTTTTATCGATGAAGTAATTAGTTTGGGCAGATGCTTTCCCAAAGGGCACTATAATGCATTTTTTTTTTGCATTGAGTTTAAATTCATGGCTTTTAGACCAGCCATTGTTCATGTTATATCTTCTTGTAGGATGTTGCTATCTTGGGAGAATCTATGCTAGATCCCAATTTACAGTCATTTGCGAATATGATGAGCCAGAGGCCTTTGACATTAGCCTTAACTGTTAAGATGATGATGTCAGACAGGAGTGGGCCAATACAGAGCCCTGGGGTACTCAGCTTGTGAGTGGTCTTTTGGTGGAGGTGGTCTCACCAATCCTGACGTCTTTGGTCTTATCTGTAAGCCAGCTGTCAATCCAGTGAGTTATGTAGAAATTCACACCTAGTTCCAAGAATTTGTCAACAATATCTGAGTGGGATATTGTATGGAATACCTTGGGCAGGTCAAGGTAGGCGGTATGCACCATTTTCCACCTTTTGCATAGCCAGGGTGACCCTTTTGAAGAAGTCTACCAGGTTAAGTAGGCAAGACCATTTTGGGATGGCTGCAGTGTCTGTAGGTTGCCATTGTCCTTGTTGAACATTTGCATGATAATTCATTCCATGGCTTTGTGTATTAGACTTTGCAGACTGATGAGTCTATAGTTCCCAGGCTCAGCTGATGGTTCACCCTTATGAAGAGGGATAACCATTGTGACCCTCCATTCACCTGGCATGTAACCTGTTTTGAGGCTGTAGTTGGAGTGCCTCAAGTGGTCTTGCTAGGTTATGTTTTAGGCTATTTAGGAGGCATCTAAGGATACTGTTGAGGTTCATTGAAGCAGTGTTTTTGGCTTTAGTGAGCACTTCCAGGACGTGCTTCCTGCTGATAGCTGGTGGAGATGTGCTAGAAGGAATTTTTATGGGGGTAGTGGGGGTGTAAGCCAGTAGATTTGCTATGTCATCTTGGTCAGTGAAGGTAGTGCCATTTATGACCAGTTCTGCATACTGCTGAGTGTAAACTTTAAGGTTTCTGATATAGCTGAAGAAGGCCTTGTGATTGCCCTTGGATTGGGAGGCTAGCCTGACCTTGTAATTAGCCTTGTTGGACTTTATTAGATCGCTTAGCTTTTTGTTTAGTTGAATCAGAACACTCTTGTCTGTGAGTGTTGCTGTTTCTAATTTTGGCCATCACTTTTTGTTTTCTTTTGTTGTATAGCCTGTGAAGGTAAGGATTCTACCTGTGTGATTTGTTTTTGGTTTAAGATCTGAGCTTATTTATGGTAGATACGGCAGCCTCAGTGCAGCCATGTTCGTGTTTGTACAGAATTTCTGTAAATAAATGTTCATAGGTAGCTGTGTTCTCGGGGTTTGGGGGTTCCATGAATTATGACACACTGTTACTTAGTAAGATGTAGTTTGCTTTAGTATAGTTACTAATTGTTACAGGTTTACCAGGTTGATTTTTATTTTGAGGGAGACAACTTTGTGGTCTCACTTCAGTGAGAATGTGACGTGGAATGCAACGCTCTCCCATCTTGGTTAGTACTAGGTCCAGCATGTGCGATCCTCTGGTTGGAGAGTGCACTATCCTGTCCAGGGTGTTTGCGTTGATAAAGTCCAGGAAACATTGTGTCTGTGAGTTAGAGGCAGTGTATGTTTCCCAATCTGTAGAGGCATACTTAAAGTCTTCTGTAAAGAGTATTTGGTTGGATGGTGAGCACTTTTCTCAGGTCTAGGTAAGAGTTGTATGCTTCATAGGTCATAGAGGGCAGCCTGTAGCTAGGACATGTTAGGGATCCTTGTCTGTGGAAACTTGGACGTGAATCAACTCAAGGGCCTCATCTTGTCTAACCAATATAGAGTATTTGTAGTCACATGAATGGAATCTATTCTTTCCAGTTTCTCTGGTATAGAAGAATCTGATTACTGTCTCTTCTAACTGTACTATTTTTTGTAAAGGTTCTTCTTTAGAAGTCTCATATTCAGCCAGTCTTCCTTTCATTTCACCCTCTGATTACTGCAGTTTTATTACCATATCTGAATATTTGCTGATTTCCCCAGTACCTCACTTATTTAAACACCTCTGAATGCATTTGATTTATTTTCCATCTAAATTACTGGAAGCTATTCTTGAACCAAAGCTGAAACTTAAAACTTTTTTTTTTTTTTGCTGAAGAACTGCAAAGTTCTTCCTCACCGGAATTATTTCCTTTTCTAGTTGATTTTCTTTTTCTTTCTCCAAATTCCATCTTTTGCTTACATCCAGGCAGTACAATGACTAACCAGTGACTGAATTTCTACTCAGATTATTAGCATGTATTGGCTTTGTTACACCACTTTTATTTTTTGCACTGGGAGTGCTCTAAGCAACCTGATTTTTCAGAATGCAGTTATCAAACATATACTACAAAAGATCTCTGTCTTTTCAAAACTACCTTAAAATTCTCAATTTCATTATTTCCTGGTAGGTTAGAAGTATCACTTGCCATTGGTAATCTTTGCAATCTAAAATATTTTAAGCATTTCCTTTGTTTAGGCTCAGCTGACCCAAAATCCAGTTAGTGATATTTTAAATTTCTTAAAACCTGCTCATATTTTTCAATATCTGCACAGTGTTTTACTCAAATTTCCATTCTGAATTATACATTTTGCAGCTTATATGAGGTTCTGGGAATATAAAAGGAAGGGCAAAATTCAAAACATGCTGCATATACCACAGTGCATTAAAGTCTTGTAATCAGTTCCTTTAGTACATATAGGATCTTAGTTGTGATCAGCGTATTGGTATTGCTGACAAAAACACTACAGTGGATAAATATTCTTTTGGCAATATTGCACTTATTTCTGTTAACCAATTTTTTTAAATATATTTTATTTATTTCATTCAGTTTAACTAGGATAGTTGTCTGAGCAAAAGCCCTGGGATATGTGTATTTCTAATATGCTTTCTTATCTATGTAAACAAAGTTGGGTTCATCTCTGCTTTGTCAAATATAGCCTGAAAACCAGTTAGAATCTTCCCGTTCTCACTGCCTTTCTAATAATGTCACCTGTTGGCAGAAATGAGTCAAAGTTATAGAAATCTTAATGCTGCTGTTAGCAGTAGTTCTAAGTGTAGTATTCTGTTTCCTTGTATTACACATAATTTCTTATTGGTGTAAACTGATGCTTAGGATGTCTATTTCCAGCCAACTTTTTTTTCTTTTTTTTTTTCAATTCTAAACTTATTTTAAGAAGTCACCAGCCGTATAGTCTGTACTGGGCTTACTACTTTGAATCTCCTTATTGCATAAACATTTTACTACCAGTGACTTTGCATGTAGCTTAAGCCACTTCATCAAGCTCCTGCTAAAGTAAACATATTTCCAGGGATTGAAATCCCATCACTTCTCTGCATCTGTTGTAACCCCTTTTCTGTGAGGCAGAGCAGGGCAACAAAGAAATGCTTGCATCTTTCTGTAGACAGACAAGTCAGTATACCAAGTACCAAATATTGCCCAGTTGTCACAAAGGCAGCAGTAACTTTGGCAATATTGCACTTATTTCTGTTAACCAATTTTTTTAAATATATTTTATTTATTTCATTCAGTTTAACTAGGATAGTTGTCTGAGCAAAAGCCCTGGGATATGTGTATTTCTAATATGCTTTCTTATCTGTGTAGACAAAGTTGAGTTCATCTCTGCTTTGTCAAATATAGCCTGAAAACCAGTTAGAATCTTCCAGTTCTCACTGCCTTTCTAATAATGTCACCTGTTAGCAGAAATGAGTCAAAGTTATAGAAATCTTAATGCTGCTGTTAGCAGTAGTTCTAAGTGTAGTATTCTGTTTCCTTGTATTACACATAATTTCTTATTAGTGTAAACTGATGCTTAGGATGTCTATTTCCACAGTGTGAAGTCTTTTTTAAGCCTTTGGCTGTTTCATTTTTATATCTATTTCCAGCCAACTTTTTTTTCTTTTTTTTTTTTTTCAATTCTAAACTTATTGTAAGAAGTCACCAGCCATGTAGTCTGTACTGGGCTTACTACTTTGAATCTCCTTATTGCATAAACATTTTACTACCAGTGACTTTGCATGTAGCTTAAGCCACTTCATCAAGCTCCTGCTAAAGTAAACATATTTCCAGGGGTTGAAATCCCATCACTTCTCTGCATCTGTTGTAACCCCTTTTCTGTTAGGCAGAGCAGGGCAACAAAGAAATGCTTGCACATTTCTGTAGACAGACAAGTCAGTAGACCAAGTACCAAATACTGCCCAGTTGTCACAAAGGCAGCAGTAACTTCCTTGGTCGTGCTTATTTTTCAACGACTGCCTAAAAACTTGCATGGTTGTTTACTATTTTATCTTGTGACCTTTGTCCATTCTTATTATTAGATTCTGTAAAAAGAGTTAAGTTGTCAGGGTTACTATTTATGTAGAAGTTTACTGACCTCTTGCAGTGCAGCAGTTCCTCTACAGGGCAGCCTGTTGCTATCTGTATTGTATTCTAAAGAGAACAGTATTTATTTATTTTTATTTAACATTTGTTTACCAAAAAAGTCTGACTTGGAACAAAGACAATTTTCAGCAGAGGCCTGGGGAGAAATGATCCACATGCATGTAAATTAAATAGGCTGTGTGGATTCTTGTTTCCTTGAGATTTTTCAGATATGGTCTTTCCTAATGATTATATAAAGTGTGTGTGAAGTGTTGTCATTAGTGACTTTCATGGGGATAGTTTCTGATAGTGATCCATTAATCAGAATATGGCCATGCATTCAAAATAGCTGTCATCTTCACTAATCCTAGGTACCCCTTTTTCAGGATAGATGTAAGGTTAGCAGCTGTCTGTCTTTCTGCAAGACCGTCCTTATATATGCAGTTTTGTCCTGTGGAAAAAATATGAAAAATTACAAATGTACTGAGATTTTAGGATGAAAAAAGTCTTAAGTTTCCACCAGTAGCTGCATGAAAGACTTGTATATGAAACAACTTAATGTTTAAGAAACAATAGAAACATCTAAAATTTACAAGAATGAGCTTCTATTTTGGCAAAATGTGAAGTCCAAATGTTTACCATATTGATAATTTATGCAAAAGCCTTACCTATGTATGGGTTATATCCTGCATAAGGATACAACAGTCGGGCAGCTTCCAACACTTCAGGGCTCCTTCCACTCATGCAAACTTTCAGGCAGATCGAGCTGCACTACCTAATAGACAAGTTGAGGATCTGAGGATTGTTAGTTAGCTGGTGGTTGTCTTTTGCTGGACAGATAAGTTCCCTTTTGGTAAAAGCCTTCTATTTTCTAAATAGTGTTTGTATTTTCTCACTTTCCTCCTCTTTAAAGTTATTTTGAAGCTAGAAGTTTTGTGTTTTAATGGACTGTCATGAGACGGTTTCCTACTTTTAAATGAGTGTGCTCTTTTTTTCTTGTCAGTTTGAAAGTTGTGTAAAAGTAACTGAAAAACATTTTTTTTCTGTGGAGAAATTGTGTTTATTTTGCGTTTGGGGGTCTAGCAAGTGGTTTTAAATTGCTTTTTACTGTGTTTTTTTCTGTGAAAAAGGTACTTTTAAAGACTTGTAGTTTTTACCAGCATTTGCTGCTTGTTTTCCCTGAGAAAGAGGAACCATTTCCCTCTTGACCATGGGACAAACTTACCGGTCCCATGGTAAATCCTCCTCCCAGCCACAGAAAGAAAAAGTTAAGGAAACCGTCTTTTCCACCACAGCAGGCTAGCAGTTTGCCTTAGCAGCAGCAGGTGAATGACTGATGTGGCCATTTGTTGTACCTCGGACCACTTGTCTTTTACTCTTTGATGTAGCACCTACAGCCATTATGTACTGGGGCTCACCCAAGTCCTCTGTGGCTGTTGGGATCCCCTGCATGGCAATGGAGAGACACTCTTGTCGGCCCTTGTAGAGGGACCAGAGAAGACTTTGTTGTTGTGTCAGAAGTGTCAGAATGTTGTGCCCATCCCTGGGGAAGCTGTTGCTTCTATTAGTAACACCTTTAGCCCTGAAACAGAAAACTAAGCATGTGTCATCTTCTCCTCAAAACTCCAAAGGCAGGAGTAGTTTACTGGGTCTGGCTTAGGGTTTAATTTAGGCGATTGATTCGTCTTTTAAGTAGATGTCCATCCATATCACTATTGCACTATTCTGCAGTGAAGGGATGTCCTGCCAAGGATAGCCAAACGTTTGGCTAGTGTATCAAAGCCTTTAGATTTTATAGGTGCCATCACAAGTATGCTTCTTGTGTAGGGCATAAAGGTGACATACGGATGCAAATACTCAGAACTTCTTTGCTGCCAGTCTAAATGCCTTTATCGAACATTGGTCTGAATGTCCATCTGTTGTGCTGGTTACCAAGCTATTTTCAGATAAGTGCTCCATTGGGGGTTTCTTCTGTACTGTTCCCTCAATATTTTTGCTACCTGTGTTCATGACTTCCAAGAAGGGGAAAAAACTTTTATCTGAAGGAGTAGTGTGTATACTTTAAAGAGCTTTGTAGTTTCAAGTCTAAAATATTCCTTATGTTCATTAAACCAGTATAGTGATTTTAAGTAAACCTAGTGTTTTTTTTTTCCAAAGGATAAGAATACCTCTTCTTTTTGAACTAAAATGAGAACTTAGTCGAATTAAATAGTCCTTTATTTGCATCCTGCCTGGATCTTCAGTCAAAAGATGTTTCTTGCAAGAAGACAGTATCTGCTTTATGTAATGTTAAATACTTAGTTTCTTTTTAAAGGGTTATTCAGCCCATTAACATTTAGTGAAAGACATTTATATATTGGCATCTTTGAGAAAAATGTTTTAAAAGCTAATGAACAATGGTTTAGTACGAGTACAAGTCTAACATATGTACAACTTGTTATGGGCAAACATTCTAAAACTAGTATTAAAAAAATCCAAGTTAATAAAAACATTTTATCCGCTAACATGGAATAAAAAATTCCTGGTTTGATGAAAATTTTTTACAAATCACACACTAACAAACCAAATAGCTTTCCCTAATCACAAATCTTTGCTACTGCTTATGTAGATATAATAAAACAACATGAATAAAATAGAATACACTCAAACTATACAAGTTGTGCTTCTAACAGGCATAACATAGAACTAAACAATTAGCTTAATCTTACAAAATCACATTTGAGCTAGGAAGCCACTTTATTTATAACAGTTGTCATTTCTTTGTGTGTTCATATTACTTGCATACTAATGTGTTATTCATTACGTTCTTAAAACACGATTCCCCTAATTCTGGGACTTTTACATATCCTATTTACAAAATAAATAATTGTAAAAGTCAATGTAGTATACTATGTCTGTAGTTACTATTATTATTTATTACTGAACTGTTATTTAAAGTATGTGGAATAATAACCTTTTACTTAAGCAATCCTGTATATTGTGTCTAAAAGCTTGCTGTTCATGTCATTATCATCAAACATACCAGTGTTATCTTTATTACTGACAATGTTAGATGGGTATATCAGAATTAAACTCTTGGTGAGATAAACTTAATTTAATTTTCTGTGCTTACATTTAATCAGTTATAGGCAAAAATATCTCATATGTTTGTTGTCAATAGGTTAAAATATTTATTTTTATGCAAGCTGTACTACCAAGGGATTTCAGATTTGTGTGTGCACTCTCCCTTCAGCTCCACACTATCATACAGAACTGCACATTTCTCTCCAAAGAGCTGTATGACCACATACATATATGTATTTAAACCTCACATTTTCCATATAGTTACAATCAAATGTGAGTATGCAAGCATAAACATACATGCCCACGTGTAGTAGTCAGCTTGACATAATATAGGATAGGCTTCTGTGGTGTCTGTTATAAAGCTGGAATGTTTAAAAAAAACAAAGCCTGTTAAATTTATTTTCATTCAATGTATTTTTTTTATATGATATTAAACAAAGTCATGCAGCAGTTTATTTTTTACAGCTGTTTCAAAACTCAGCAAAGTTTCTGTTTAAAATGAGGTTGGGGAAGCTCTGTGTATTCAAAAATAAATAAAACTTTCTGTAACTTAACATGCATATTGACCTTATTAATGAAGCTTTCAAATAATGTGGAGCAGCATTATATGGTTTATAGAGGTTGCTTTTGAGTAATCTACCTTCAGAGATCTGTATCATGTCCCCCCAGTCTTGCAGTTCCTGTCACAAGTTTCCTTAGAACAGAAGCTTATTTTGCTTTACTGAAGTAGTAATATTGAGTATAAAGTTATAAAGCATGTTTTAACTTAAAAATCATTTCTAAACTCCACGATTAATGTTAAGAAGTCTTCAAAACCTTCCAATAATGTTTTTTTTAATGTTCCATTCAAAATTTCCCTTCATTTCCTGTTTCTGGAGGGGTTAGAGGTCATATAGCCCTTCCTTTCTCATGAGCTGTTCAAAATGAAACCAGGCTGCTGTGGAAACTCGGATAGGCACGTGCCATGAAGAAAAACATTTCTGAAACACTGTTAGACTTTCAGGCGGGAAAATTAGGTAAAATAAAACTTATGAAAGTTAAAAGGGCTCTCGATTGTACTGGGGTATCCACAATCTAACAGTTTTAGTGAAAAAAATAGAGAAGAGTTCAAATAAGCCCCCATTTAAAGTAAAATGCACTAAGTGCATGTTATATAAGCATTCCCCCAACATTTAGTAAGACTGCTGTTGATTGATTGTGACAGAACATACCTGCACATTTTCTTTTTTAGTATATTGTTTTAAGTAAAACTTTCAGTCTGTATCAAACCCAGAGTAATTATCATTACTTGTGTCTTATTGATATTTAAATAAAGTGAACTATAAAACTTTAGTCAGTTGTTTAAACTCAGATTACATATTTAAGATTACTGACTGTTAATATAATTTTTACCCCATCTAGTGGAGAATCGGATGTATTCAGTAAGCAGGAAATTATTGCTTACTGAAACTATACTTTAAAATGAAAAAATGAAAGATGCAAAGTTTTACCTTTTGACGAAATCCATTTAGAAATGCTTCAGAAAACAAGTTTTTATAAAACCATGCATTGTACAACAACGTGTAGTATTTTCTTTTGTCCAAGGGTTTATTTTTTGTCTTTTACCATCCTTTCATTTCTTGTAGCATGTCTTTTCAGAGATGAGGTCCACTCCATTTCTATAGTGGGATTAAGTAAATTGTTTTTCTGTACAAAAGAAAAACAGCATATTCTAGGGTTTCAAATGCTTTTCTGCCTTCTGGCAAAAAAATCTTAATTTTGCTGGGTAAACTAGATGTGTTTTTATTCCCGATTTCTTTAGACTTTTCATCAACCTTCCACCTCTAAAATGAGTAGCACTAGGGCTAGCCCTTATAATGTGGAACAAATGGGCAAAATGTGGAACACACATTAACTGCTTACTAACAACTTCAAATAGGAAGGTCATAGGACGGTTATGAGAAAGATCTTTAAGTGAATTAATTTCTGTGTACCATGGATAGCAGTTAAAACAATTCCTAACACTTAAATGAGTGATAGACCCTTTCAGCGTGGAACTTCAAGGAACATGAACTTTTTAAGAGACCAAATGAGGTACATTCCTCATAATGAGGTACACTTAAGAGGTATGTGTTTCAGCAAGGGAATACATGCTTTCCTTTTAGGCAGAAGTAAAGAAGAAAACTCATTGTCAGATCTGATAAAGTCATCACTTATTTTGATGGATGATGCAGACCAGGCAGTCTTTTAGAACTAAGCCTGTCCTGACTGGAAATTAATTTCACTATTATAGGTCTTGGATTTGACGTTTTATTCTTTGAATTTATTGTTGATAGGGATCTGTGTGCTGTCTCTATACCATATGATAGGGCTTCAGGGAGGTTAAAAGTTTTTGGAATCCAAGTAGTTAAAAAGTTTACCATATTTTCTCCCTCTTGCTTCTTAGGGACTCCATATATCCTGATATTGTTCCTCCTTGTCCTGTTTTCAAGATCATCTGTCTTCTCCAGGAACTTGTTTTGTTTTAAAATTAATTCAATGTTACTTTCTCCTTCGGTCAGTCTACCATCTAAATCAGCGAGTGAGTCTTCCATGGCAGATGTCTGAAGTTTTTGCTGTTTAACTACTTAATTTATTAATTCTGTTTGCTTTTTACAGCCTTCTTTGATTGTGTCTACCATAGAGTGTAGTTTATCCAATTTTAACGAGAAGTCCTGAATGCTATTGATGATAGTGTAGCTCCTACTTCACAGTGACTTCTTGAAGTGTTGCCTTAGAGTGACTCATTTTCATTTAATATTTTGAAGCTGAAGTTTTAACAGCAAAATTTTAAAAAAGAGCAAATTTTTTTCACCAAACAGTCCCAAATAGTTTCCAATTCTTTATTTCACCTTTTTATTTTTTTTAATGAAATTAAAATTATATCCCATCAAAAATGTATAGGAGAAGCAGAGCAAAATTTGTGTGCTGTTAACTGCTTGCCATCACGGGCATTCTCCCCGCCTCAGATTCTTCTGTCACGACCCTGTGGGAGGCCGGCATGGATCCAAGTTCTCGCACATCCTGTGAGGTTTCTCAAATGTCTGCTCTGGATGTTGAGGGGGAACCACAGTTGTTATTTCCTAGAGGCAGGAGGGATTCTTAATCTTAGTGTGGGAAGAGATTCCGGCTACAATTATTGAAGCCATGCAAGGGACTGAGCTCCCAAGGGATGTTAGGGCAAATGTGCTGCTTAAGAAAAATAAACAACCACGTGTATTACCCTTTTGTTAAAGATCCCCAAAGTGAATGGTAGGATTTTACTTGAGGCTTGCTTAATACCTTGATGGCCTTGAAGCCTCCTTAAGGGGTGTTAGTTCCTGGCTCTCTCTGGTCTTCCATGCCTGTTAAGAGACCTAGAGATTTGGATTCCTCAGATGAGGGCCTAGATTCTGAGGAGGAATCTCTTGCATACTGTTCTCAAATTCCTACTCCTCAAGATTATTCAGAGGAAGGGGATTCTTTGAGCCCAGATTCCCCCTTGGAAGTATTATCCTTTGAGGATACTACTGCTCATATGATGTAGTATGTTAAGTGGGATTGCTCCCAGGTCTCTGACATCCAAAAGAGATACTATAATCTTCTACAGATGGAGTCTCCTAAGCTATTTGCTGCTCCTCCTGTGTTGACAGCACTTGTGGACACCTTCACTTTTGCCATTGTAGCTCCTGACTTAAGCTCTGGCCTCTAAGAAACCTGACAGGTTCTGCAAGGTGCCTGAGGACTGTAAATTTATGTTTAAATATTTTTCTTCTGACCATTTCGTGGTTTCAGTCTCAAGTGATAAACCTTCTAAACTTTTGCCTTCTTCTAAACTCCTCCTTTCTGAGAAGAATAGTAGAGCTATAGAAAGGTTAGGTTAAAAAAAAAAATATATATACTGTTGCCATCTTGTCTTTTAGACTACTAATTTCAAAACCCGTATGACCAGGTATATCTATGGTAGCTAAGGTTGTACGTTATCTACCTTATTCTAAAGCATCGACTCTCTGCAGTCTTTGGTACACTTCAAAGGTTGCTCGTTACGTCATAAAATGCAGTTATGATGCTGCTAATACCTCTTCCAGGGCTGCTTTTGGTTCTGTGATGAGGTACTATTCTTGGCTTTGTCTTCAGGTCTTGCTTGATGATATTAAAGCTAAACTTTTGGATGCTCGCCTGGATGATAAAAATCTTTTTTGGGACAATCGCTGCCAAACTCTTCAAGTCCTTCCAGGGTAAGGGTAAGGCCATACAGGAACTCGAGCATATTTTTGTCTCCCCTGTATGAGGAAGTACCCTTCTAAGTGTGCCTTTATTCGTAGGCAGACTCGTCAACTTCCCAAAGGTAAGAAGTCATCCAGGTGTATTCCTCCTGCCTAGTCCACTCAGACTACATCTCAGAAGCCTTCCTAGTTGACATTTTGCCTTCTCTTTCCCTTTGGCCTCTCTCTCTCTCCCCCAAATTGGCACCAGATCACCTCAGACCCTTGCGTGCTCTCATTCATCAGGAGTATTTCAGTGTTTGGAAGTCTCTTACCCCCTTTTCAGGCATTCCACAGCCTGCTCCAGGCCAGCTTTCTCTCTCTCTCTTCCCAGAGGTTTTGCAGTCCCTTTTGGATCAGGGCACCATTCAACCTGTTCCAGCCACGCAAGTAGGAAGAGGTTTTTACTCCAGGTTGTTGTTGGTTCCTCTGAAGGAGAGGACTTGGAGACCAATTCTGGACCTGTCTCTCCTCAACACTTTTCTCAAAGTTATTTCTTTCAAGATGTTGTCTCTTCAGACTTTGTTTCTTCTTCTTCTGTCCTCCAGGTCCTCTTGGTCTCTCTAGACCTCAAGGATGCCTGTCTTCACATCCCTATTCACCCTCTGTTCAGGAAATGTTTGCATTTCTCTGTTTCATGTCTCATTTTCAGTTCTGTGCTTTGTCCTTTGACCTCTCTGCCGCTCAGGGGTATTCACCAAATGCCTCACTCCTGCCGTTGCCTTTTGCAGGTTTTGAGAGATACAGATATTTCCTTATCTATATGACTTGCTTATTCAGGCTTCTTTGACCAGCAGTTCTCTGCAAGATCATTACTTTTCTACTTGTGTTTAACAAAGTCTGGGGGACACCATCAATCTCAAGAAATCTATGCTTATTCCCTCCCAGTATAATATTTTTCTCTGTTGCAGGATTTAGACCATTCCCATGCTGGCGCCTCTTCCTGTTCACAAGGTTTTGTCACTGACAACATACTTCCAGTATCATCTTCCTCAGTCCTGTATCACAGCCAGGGAATTTCTCAGGATTCTGGAGTTTATGACAACCAACATTCCCATGCTACCTTTTGCTAGGCTGCATACGAGGAAGCTTTGAAATTGGTGTGGCTTCTCACTCTCCAGGCATCCTACGTTATGTCAGAGCAAAACTGTGTGGCAGACAAGCTGATAAGGACCAGGGCAAATCTTTCACACATGAAAACTAGATCGGGGGTCTTCCAAGATTTGATCCATCTGTGGGGAGTTCCTGAAGTAGGCCTCTTTGCCTCTTCTCTGAACAATCAACTGGCAAGATTCTTTTCCAGGACTTCATGCAAGAAGGCCTGGAAGACATATGCTTTTTCTTTTTCTTGTTACAGGAATGTTCCTATAGACTTTTTCACCCTATCCACTAAAGTCCAGCATACTTGTAAAGATTCAGAAGGAATGCCCAAAGATCATTGTGGTTGACTCCCTTCTGGCCCAGGCAACCGTGGTTCTCCCTTCTTTTGAAAATGTCCAAAGGCAATTACCGCAGGCTTTCTTACAGACTGTATCTACTCACACAGGAACAGGGGTGTTTGATACACCCAAACATCAATCAACTTGAATTGACTGCCTGGAGGATAGGGTAGTAATTACTTTTTCTACACTTGTTTACTGAGGATGTGCAGCAGGTACCAATGGAGGCAAGAAAGCATGCTACTAGAAAATCATACGTTAGCAAATGAAAAAGGGTTTCTAGTGGGTGCCAGCAACATAACCATCCTCCATTTAGGTCTGGTTGTTCTCTCGTTTTAAAATATCTGTGTGAGTTACTATCCTGTGGCCTTTCATATTCCTCTGTCAAGGTTCATTTATCAACCATTTCAGCACGTCTGCCCCCTGTATCCTCCTCTTTCAGTACAGTCTCATATCAAAATGTTTTTGAAAAGGGTTTTGCACAAAAGGCCTCCAAGTAAACTGGTGGCCCCTCCTTGGGATCTTAATTTTGTGTTCGACAAGCTCACACGTTTTCCATTTGAACCACCTAACCTGGCTAACTTTGAGGTTCTTGATATGGAAAGCAGTTTTACTGATTGCTCTGACCTCTGCAAGAAGAGTATTTGAATTGCAAGCTCTTTAAGGTGATTTGACCTTCTCATTTTTCTCGGGGGCAGAATTTCTTTGAGAACTGTCTTTCATTTATGCTGAAATTGATGTCCAGATTTAGTTTTAGCCAGACTATTCATTTCCCCATTTTCTTTCCTGAATCTAAAAACGAAGAAGAAAGGATGCTCCATACCTTAGATGTCCACAGACAACTCCGTTATTATCTTGACAAGAAGTAAATCTTTTAGATTTTTCAGGTCAGTTGTTCATTTCTTTTCTTGTGAATGTAAGAAAAAGAGAGAACCTGTGTTAAAGCAGACTATTTCTAAATGGTTGTATAAGACCATTACGTTTTGTTATACTCACCATAACAAAACTATTCCATGCAGGAGTGAGGCCCACTCTACCAGGGCATTGGCTTCATCTGTGACGTTCTGTAAAGGGTTTGATTCTAGAAGCTGCTACTTGGTACTCTGTACATACTTTTACAAAGCCCTGTAAGCTTGATTCCTTTTCTAGGTCCAGGTCAGGCTTTGCTAGAGCCATTCTCCAGGAGCTCCTGGACCCTTTTCCTTTTACCTCTCAAATGTAGTAAGCTATTGCAGCAGCAATCACTGCACTCCCTCCATTTCCCTTGTTTGTTGGTGTGTTGTTTATGCCAGGGTGTGGATCTTTTTTTTTTGTTGTTAACATTGTCCTTTCAGAGCTTAGCCCCCCCCCCCCCTCTCTGTTAAAAAAAAAAAAAAAAAAACTCTGAAGGGTTGACATCCAAACTTGTTTTTGTAAGGTCAACTGTGTCTAGCTGCCTGACAGTTTGGGTGTATGGAAGGTGCCCTGAAGCTTTGGAAGCTGGTCGGCTACATGCTTGGCACAATGTAACCCATGTAGCTAAGGCTACTGCAGCAGTGATCATTCGAACATCCACTGTTATGATACGTTTACTTACACAACTGTACTTTTTGGAAAGAATGGGAATATGCAGGTATGACACTAGTCCTGCATTAATGGAAAGCCTTCCTTTCCGGTTTCATTTTAATTTCATTTCATTGCTGCTTTTTGCAAGCAGTTTGACTGTTGCACATAGATTGATATGTTTCTGGCTGTAAACTGTATAGCAATGCTCTGTGTAAATTTGATAGTCGAGTGGTAAAATGTAGTAACTTCTGAGCTGATAAAATGTCATTTCTTCTTAACAGTATAATTAAAAAAATATTCAGATGAATAAATGAGGAACGCTGTAGCAGTAGCTTGAAAGAATGCCTTGCTCAGCAGGCATTCCTGGTTTCATTACCATTGATTTGTGCTGGGGAGGGAGTGGTGGGAAGGATTACGTACTTAGGAGGCTGCACTCCTGGACTGCCCAGAAGACCTGTAGTGTTGAGCAAGTAGTCAGGCTAATGGACATGATCAGCAGACATTTATCTGTGCTTTGAGAACATGAATGCATTCAGTGCTGCATTTCTTTCCCAGTAGTAAATTAATTGTTCTAAATGCCTGTCAGATGGTGCACGTGCACACAATGTGCTGTGCGATTGTTGCACTTTAGTTCAGCTGTGTTCATAGTAGAGAAGTGTTGTTTCTTAAATACATTCGTTTCTATGTACATGCAGTCATTGTTCCCTATAACTTGCTCCCATCTGTTAAAAAACACATACGTAATACATTCCCCACTTCTCTTTTAATCTTGTGACCTGCCTTGTTAATGCAAGTGAAAATTATGCTATCAGTTTTTATCTGTGGATAATTTCTTGTAGTATTGTCCATGCTCACTGACTACTTGAACTCATTTTGATTTCACACATGCTGAAGTCTGCCTTGTGCTTAGTCGCATTTAAATTTGTAATTCATGCAAAAATATTCCTGCTTCACCTTGAGGCAAGATTACAAAAACTTGAAAGCACTGTAGTGAAAACAGGAAATGAAACACTCGTTACTTGCCGCAGTCAGAACCCAGTGTGATGTGTGATGTACAATCTAACATGCCTGCGGGAGCTCATTTGTCTGTTTAGTGTGAATCATTTATTTAAAACAATGGAACCTTTCCAGTTCAGTTTTTTGTTCTAACATTACTTCAGTTATACTCTCTCTCTCTTCCTGGGGATTGTATGTAATCTACACTTTCCTGCTGAAGCAGGATGCCAACAATTAACACGTTCCATTTTACAGAACTGGATGACATTTTAAGGAATTGCCAACCTTTTTTCTTATGGAAAGACGTAATTCAGACTGGATTGAGAAGATAAATATGTCTGGTGAGTTTACAATAGAAAATGTCTGCATGAGTAGTTTTAAATGATTCTATCAAACAGAAATTTAATATGACAGCTTTCTTGCAACCTAGAACACTTCATGTATCACAGGCAGACAGGGTAATAGTACGTATTGAGCATCCGTGTTTTGAACATGGAACATAGATAAATGCAGTTTAGGAGAAACTATATTGCCTTTGTAACAGTAGTTTGTACTTTTTGTGTGTGTGGGGGTGGCAGGAGGGAAGATTGTCGTAGCTGCAGTTAGAAATTTTAATCGAAACGCATTGTTGCCATAGCAACAGTCGTGGAAATGGGTGTTGCAGAATTGCTTTTGGCATACTTTTTCCCCTTGTGCGTTAAAAACTGTAATTAAGACCTTTGCATATTTATAATTTTATTAAGATTTTGTAGTCCTGTATATGTAAAATAAAGCAACATACACTATCAGTTTGGCATATTAATGACAATGAAATGTTTTATGATTGTGAAATTGTGTTTCTGTATTCATTTTTAAAGGCTCTCTTGTAACTTTGCAAAATGTTGTTGGTAGAAATGCATACACCATTGTTTCTGTTATTAAAACATTGCCTTTTTTTTAACCATCTTAGTTATCATGCTAGTTCAGGAAGCTGGCCTGTTTCGTAGCCTTTCCTTATTGATAGTTGGGCACCAAGAAACATACTTACACAGTAGACTCTGTAATAGCAAATACGATAGTGTTCACTGTGCAAATACTTTGGCCTGGACTAGATCTTGAACTATAATGAACAGTAGTCAATTTTGTTACCTAATAACTAGGGATGGTAAGTTAACACTGCTTCAGCTCCAGAAAACCATGTTTAAGCATCTGTAACCTTGACTGTTTTTCTTTTAGAAACATGCAGTTTACAGCATAGTTCATACTTGTATCTGTTTGATTTTACTGCACTCCCTAGGGGTAGAAAAAGGGCTGTCATTTTTTTAATCTGACAATATTATAATATCTCTTTTTCATTAACAATTTGCCAAGTTACCAGGCTAATTCCAAAATTAATTTCTTGAGGGTCAGACAAAGTGCTAGCTTAAAATTAGCATTGTTGCAGTTATATAAAGCAACACAAATTTTAAAAGTGATTAAGTAGTAGTTAAGGTAGCAGGTGGTAAGAGGCATCTTGGGCATGCTTGCTGATTGGGCAGAAAAATGACAACTGAGTTTTATATTAAAGTGCAAGGCAAATTTCTAAAAAAAAAAAGTATGGGATTTGCTCAGCATTGTTTGGTATGTTGAACTGCATAAAGTTTGCAAATTCTTTTCTTGTCACGCAGGTTTTAGCCAGGTACTTTAATTTTGTTTGTTTTCAAAAATTGGTTGGTACACTATTCTAGACTGCCCATATTGTACCTGCGATTATAGCTGATCAGTTCAATTTACGCATATTTTACATAAAAATGAGGGAAACAACCTAGAACCCTTTGTCACAGTTTGGGTAATTCAGTTCAATAACGAACTTTGGCATACTAGCCAGAGGCGTACACTCCAGAAATGCAGAAGTAAAAGCTCTTTACATTCTGCTGGCAAAGCTTTACTTTAAGTTTTAGAGCTAGTTCCCTAACAAAACATCAGGCTTGTAAAATAATCTTTAGAACAGCAGTGAAAGGATGGTGGTAGATGTGAATTGTTACACCAGCTTTGTGCCTTGCAGCCCAAGGAAAGTGTGTATACATGAGGTGGCTGAGGTGCCCAGGAACTAACCTCACAGGGTGTGGGGGGTGTGGGGGGGGGGTAACAAGAGGAGAACTTGACTAGTTTCCAACCACAACCCCTTTTTTCCCATATTTACACATGGGGTCAGGGTGTCACTTTAACAGCAGCAATCATCTAGAGCCAAAGTTCACAAATTCGGGTGGCTAGCCTTGCAGTGGCTGTTCTGCTTTACCACATACTCACGCCTATGTCAAATTTAGTGTTCAGTCCACCTACTGCATGTCTTTGTAATGTGGGAGGAAACCGGGGCAAGAATTGAACCAGAGAACTTCTTGCTCTGAGGTGACAGTGCTGCCCCCTGCACCACTGTGCTTCCCGCCAGTTTATTAATCGGAAAAACTTTGCGGCACGAGTGATGTAAAATTAATTTGTTGACAGGGTTGTGGGATAGTGCAGTTACCTTATGAGTCTAAGGGCCTTGCTTCAGCAGACCTCAATGTTCTGGCAACTGTGGAGTGAGATCAAAGAGAAGTCACCAGTGGCCAGTTTCCCAAACCTTAAGGGAAACGTGCATGAATTTGCTTTTGCATGAATGTTGTCGTAGTGGAGACATGGTGCACAGTACGCTGTGAGGTTCATTTACAAGTGAAGCAGCATGGTGCTGGGTTACACATTTGGTGGCATATGTGAAAAAAGCTGCATGTACTTTTGCACTGGGGTGCATACAGGGTAAAGTTAAATATACCACAAACAGCCATTGGCTGTGTATTTTGTTGTCGGTGTCCCCCATTACCCTCCAAAAGTCTTCACAGGCAGTTATAAATAGACATTAGTGGAAATCAGGAACTAAAGTCTAATGTGAAAAACTAGAAAAAAAAAAAACTGAGGATGGTCATGTTGCAGTATTGGAGTGCAGCAACACTCCACTGCAGTGATGCAGTCCTTCCCCAGCTGAGATGTTAATGGGCAGATGGCCTATTTCATCAAAATTACTGTTGCATGATAATTATCAATAAAATAAAGGAAATACTGGAATGCATTCAGTGCAGACAAAATACTTGTATAGTAGGAGGTACAGCAGACTGACACTTACAGGGTGAAAGTGAAATAAGAGTGTTGACACAATGGAAAAGTTCAAACCCTGAAGCCAAAGTGGTTCATAAAGCCATTTATTACGACCATATGCTTATTGTTTGGAAAATGGTAAGTTCTTTAGGGAAAAAATCTGACATTTGTACAAAACCACTACATTTAGTTGAGAGATCAAGGAAGGAGAGTATCCATATATGTCACAGCCAGTTTAGTTGTTAGAAAATACCAGTAAAAATGATAGTAGAATGATTGCAGAAAGAGAGAGAGACTCAGTTGCATCTTTATATGAAGCTGTATTGCAGGAAGAAAAAAGTCTCAAAAACAAAGTCAGATTTCAAGTGAAAATAGTTTTAAGGTTTTCCATGTAGACAGCTGATGAAACTAGACTTGATACATGGACTGTTCCAGAGATACAAAATTTCTAAGGACTGAAAATTTTCAGTCTGTAGTTCAGTTTTGATAAAAGTAGCCCATGGTATGCATATCAAATGTAAAAATGGGGTGGTTGTGTTAGATATGGGGTATACAACTTTAGGTGCTAATGAGCTCCCTACAGTGATTATCATGAAGTTCCAGAGAATTTAGCTTTCAGTGTAGACCTCATGAAGTTTTGACCACAGGTGATGACTCTGTATATTATTTATAAAGCCTTCTGATGTGACACATCTCTGTAACACCAAGGACCACAACCTTTGAGTTCTCAGCTAATTTGGCTTATTTTTAAGTTAGTCTGCTTTCCTCAAATGCAGATTAGTAAAGTTTTTGCACTGGCTGCAAATAAATAGCGCAAAAATGCCAACTGCATATAATAAAATATGTAAAGTTACTCAGCCCTGTGGCATACAGAGACAAAGGTCTCAGTACAGCCCAGGTGACTAGTGTTATAAGTAATAGTATGGCTGTGTGGTGGTGTGGGGGGATAAGTAGCCAACACCAGCTTGTTTATCCTCAGCAGAGGGGACTGCTGGACCCTCAGGTCCCACTTTGTGGTGGCTTGAAGTATCGCCCAGCTGTAGTGGTTGTGTTGCCCCATATCAAAATGGAAATCTTCACAGAGCCATGGAAAGAGGTGTGTGTGTGTAGGGGTGCATGCCTCCTCCTAACCAGCTGGAAAGTGAGCGTTATCGGTCACTTGTTGGAGGGATGGGGTAAAGCCACTCCTTGGGATCTGATGGAAACTCACTCTTTACTGCTTGAATTTCACCAGAGGGAGAAATAATGGTCTGTTTCCGAGGCAGGAATGAATGAGCCTTCAGGATTGCACCTAGCCAGGGATGCATGGCTGTTGCCCTTAACAGAATGAATGGATCAGTTGCGTGCTAGGAGAGGAGTTATTGTAGATATCTTAGAGAGTCAGGGTGTGAGGAAGAATGTGCAAATGCATAAAATCAATGTATAATATTCCTAAAATATGAATGATCTTATAATGGTACTGTTTCCAGGTAAAATACATGAATATAACAAGTTAGTATGTAAGGGGTGGGGTACATGTTTTGGGCTTTTGTGGTAGGGTTTTGGCTGTGTTTTCGTGTTGTTGCTGACCTGGTCCACTTTAACTCTTAGGAGGGGACACCAAGACATATCATAGTGGTGAATAATAAGCCTGCTTGTTTGACTGCCTGTCTGTTGGCAGTCAAAGCTACACTATTGTTTTGTAGACAAAGGACTCTGACACACTGTGAGTACCTTTCATTTTGTCTGCGTCTTTGTTTATCTTATTTGCTGGGGTTGCCATTTTGTCATAATAGTATAATCCAGTTACTTAACTTTTATGTTTAATTTTCATGTCTAGTTTATTTCAGTCATGGAATATTGTCTGACTTTAGGTATGTCCACCACTCATTCAAGATTTTGATTCTCATTGAGGGTTGAACCACTCTAAATTAGATTTGTAGGGTTTGAAGGTTTGTAGTCAACCAGCAAGCTTTTCTGAAGTAGGAGGAATCTGGAGTACCAGGAGAAAACATATACATATACAGATAGAACAATGCAAAGCTCTACATGGAGAGAGGGATCAGAAGTCAGGACTGAAACCGAGATGCTTTAGCTGTGAGACAGAGACCTTACCACTAAGCCACTGTGCTGCATGAGATCATTTGGATGAATGAAGCTTGGATGAATGTACTTGCAGGCCAGAAATAGTTGATATGCAAACACTTTTTGCAGGCTTTGTCACATTTTCCCAAACTGGGAAGTAAATAGTGTGGGAAGAAATAGCCAGGGAATTGTTATGGCTAGGCTTATATAGGCCCTAGGGCTGATAGCCTAGTACCAACCTGTGAACCTATGAAGCAATATCAAATTTAATTATATTAAAAATAGGAGGATGCAGATATCAGCTTCCACCATGAGAAAAGTTTGTGGAGTCCAGACAGAAAAACAGTATCAGACATCTGGCTGTTGTCTTTTTTTTTTTTTTTTTTTCCATTTGATTTGTCTTTCAGTAGGGTTACACTCATCCACGCAGCCTAGAGCCAGCATTACTTCTAGATTAAAATAGAAGATCTTGATATTGACCAACAGTGAAACAGGTAACGTGATGACTTCCTTAAAAAATGAAGTACTTTTGTTGATCTTTACTTGAAGAGGAATGGAAGCCAGACGAGGCTAACAGAAACAACTTGGACAATGACAGTAGCTAGGATTTTTGCAGAGATTGCCTGCCTGCCTGCCTTTAGTTTTCAGCCAGCATTAGCTTCTTCATGTTAGAGCTGGCATTACTGTCAGTGTTTTTTAATGCATTCTCTGATTTTGTTACTCTTTTATTTTTCTTAATTTTGTAAGGGATTTCTCTCCTTCACCAGTCACACTTCCTCATTGTCATACAGTAGAATTTTGCAGGATCTGAGCTAGAAAATTAGCAGTTTTAAATTGGTACAAAGGTGCCAGATGATGGCACAATGGCAGGGCATTTGACCACATCATTAGGAAAACTAAGTTGTATTAGTCAGCTGGATTCTGGGGGATTAGCAAGGAATTGAAAGAAATGAATAGCTGAGGCTGATGCTTTCTTTTCTGGAGGGAAGGAGTGGACCCTGCCAAAGTGGCTTATAGGGTCGCCTGGAAACCATTATCATACAAAGGATACAGAAGTTGAGTAACAGTTGTCTGTACAGAGGTTCCAACATCAACAAAGGGTTGCATCAGGGTCTTACATGGATTAGGAAACAGGAGTGAGACAGAAGTAAGCAGGTAGGCATTGAAGTATGTATTTGAGGGGAAACAAAATATGTAAATCTTCAGGATACCATTAAATCAACTAAAGATAGGCTTAGAAGACTCCTACCTCGCAACTGTCGAGAATTTTACTGAACATCCAGATTTTTGCCTAATATTCTGATCTTCTTTTGGCTTTTCCCGGTTAGGGGTCGCCACAGTGGAACTCCGGTCTGCTAATGATTGGCAGTGAATTTTTACGGTGTCGAGTTGCCAGCCCGGCGCCCAACCTTCAAAGAAGGCAAACTCACTCATGCACCTACCTGCATGTCTTTAAATTCACTCAACCTCGTGGAGGACGTGGAGACTCCACACAGAAGGCGCTCCAGCCGAGAATCGAACTGGAGAACCACTTGCTGTGAGGCGATGACGCTAACCGCTGCACCACCGCTGTTTCTCGTAAAACGTGCGTGTGTTATGTTAAATTGGGATTGAAGTCACTACATAATAATAGGAATTTGAGGTTTGGGCTTCATATCCTTCAGAAATCTCATGTCAGGTGGACCCCAGCCATTAACAAACTTTACAATAAGAGGAGAAAGCTATTACATGATAGAACAAAATCCATAAAAGGGAAGTCACCCTGATCATTATTAGTAAAAAAATACGAGCACTCATAAAATCAACTAAGGCCAATTTTGAGAGAAAAATTGCCATGGATTCAAAGGACAATCATAAGGCCTTTTTCAGCTATGTTAGGAACCTGGGTGGAAACTCCCAGATATGCTCAGAATTAGTCCAAAATGATACAAAAATCACTGAACCCACAGACATTGCCAACATACTGGCAGACAGGTTCAGTGCAAACTTCACCCCTCTCCCCTAAAGGAGAGATAACTATCCCAGCCGAGTGTAGCCTCCCGGACATCTCAAATGCGCAGGTGAAAGCTGCTCTCTCTAAAGCTAAAAACACAGCATCAATGGGACCGGATGGTGTCCCCGGCTGTGTGCTACACGAGCTAAATGAGGAATTAAACCCGCACATAAGGCAGCTGTTTAATCTCAGCCTTACCACAGGATACGTGCCCAAGGAGTGGCGTCACGGCAACTGTGGTCCCACTCCACAAAGGCGGTGCCTCTACGGACCCTGGTAATTACCGCCCATAAGCTTAACAAGTCTAGTCTGCAAAGCTATGGAGAGGATCATAATGGAGCTCATAAACAAAGATATAGGGGACTTGCAGACATTGGACCCGACCCAGTTTGGCTTTGTCAAGGGAAGATCATGCCTTTTGAACTTGGTTGACTTCTTCGAAACAGTCACCAAGGCCATTGATGAGAGAAAGGCAGTCCATACAGCCTACCTTGACCTTGCAAAGGCTTTCGACACAATACCCCACTCGGGTATTGTAGAAAAACTTACCAGCTTAAATGTAAACCCATATGTCACAAGATGGGTTGCAAACTGGCTTAAGGACAGAACCCACAGGGTTAGAGTTGCTGGCGCTGTGTCAGACTCCAAGCCGGTCACAAGTGGTGTCCCACAGGGCTCGGTCCTTGGCCCCTATTGTTTGGCATCTACTTCTCAGAAGTACAGGCCAACATGGGAGGACTTTGGCTGACAAAGTTTGCAGACGACTGCAAACTGGGCGCCATAGTGGAAAGTGCATCGGACACGGATATCCTTCAGAAGGGACTCACGGAAACAGATAGCTGGTGCCAGAGCCATGGCCTGAAGTTAAACGCCAAAAATGTATAGTCATACCCTTCGGGAAAAACAAGGTAACCCCAAGCTACCATATAGGTGGCAATCCACTAAGCACAGAAGAGGTTATCAGGGACCTGGGGACCCAGGTTGACAGTGGCCTTTCTTTTGACACTCACATTGCTAAAGTGGTTAGAAAGACCTTCTACATTGCCCACCTGATCATGAAGGGATTCACATCCAGATCTAGTGAGGTCATTGTTCCCCTGTACTCTTCACTTATCAGACCAATGATCGAGTACAATGCCCCATTCGGGATGTATCTCACCCGACATCTGCAGCAATTGGAGAGACCCCAAAAGTTCCTCACCAAAAGGATAAAGGGACTCCAAAATCTGTCATATGCTGCCAGATTGAAGAAACTCCAGCTCTATTCAGTCGCATACCGTCTGCTCAGAGGTGACATGTGCCTGACATACAAGGCCATGTCCAACCCGGAATTAATGGACATGCTCCACCTCAAAAATCCAAATCCACCAAAACCACTAGAGCAAGCAACTTAAACCTTAGCACGGATATAAATAGGACGTGCTGGAGGGATAGATTTATCACTCAGAGACTCCCTATGCTGTGGAATAAAATCCCGGTCCATGTGAGGCAGAGCACCTCGCTGACTCTGTTCAAGAGAAATCTAGACCTGTGGATGGGAGATCGTAGGTTTACCCCAGGAATCATCTCTGTGTCACTGCTGGACAGAGGCACAACAAACTAATGGGCACAGTATTTTTTCATATAAGGGGTGGCATAAGCCACAATAATTTGGGCTAGGCTTATAAATGCCTTAGGGCAGATAGCCTAGTATAAACCTATGAACCTATGAACCTATAATGCAAAAAAGGTTGTTCTATCAACTTTCTAAGTTCCTAAGTGTAGTATTTAAAATCTGTCCCTGTTTTGGGCATTTGTCCCACCATTATTTTTGGCTTTGTCCAGATTTCTTGTATTGAGAGATTGAGAGGTTTGTTGGACGTTGGTAGTTCATTTAAAAAGATTAAAATGGAGGTTATAGGATAAATTAAATAGTTTCTTGTTAAAAACAAGAGAATGAGAAATGGCATACTAGTATGCATCTAACAAAGTGAAAGTGTTGTTGGTTGTTAACTTCAAAAGCTACTTTGTGAAGGCCTGTATTCAAAGAATTGCTGTTCTTAGTGGATACACAAAATTTCTGGAATGGAATGGCAACATCAAATTGAAGTAAATAGGTTGATACTAGGCTGTCTGCCCTAGTGCATTTATAAGCCTAGCCAGAGTGTGTTTGGCTTTCGCCACCCTTTTAGGTTGACACTGCCTCTGTATAGTAGGTCACAGAAGATAGCCCTTTTAAGGTTAGTTTACTGTGCCTCTGTCTTGTAGGGACACAGAAGATATCCCAGGGGTAAACCTACGATCTCCCATCCACTCGTCAAGATTTCTCTTGAAGAGGGTCATTGAGGGGCTCTGCCTAACATGTATTGGGATTTTGTTCCAGAGTGAGGGGAGCCTCTGGGATATGAATCTGTTCCTCCAGCATGTCCTATTTATTTCTGTGCTGAGGTTTAAGTCCTTGGAGCGTGTAGCTCTAAGAGATTTGGATTTCCTGAGGTGGAGCATGTACATTAATTCTGGTTTGGACATGGCTTTGTACGTCAGGCACAGATCGCCTCTGAGTAGGCGGTAAGCAACTGAGTAGAGCTGGAGTTTCTTTAGCCTAACTGCGTAGGGCAGCTGTTTGAGTTCCTTGATCCTCTTGGTGAGGTACTTTTGGGGTCTTACCAGTTGCCGCAGATGTTGGGTAAGGTACATCCCAAATGGGGCATTGTATTCAATTATGGGCTTGATGAGTAGAGGGGCACAATGACCTCTCTTGATCTAGATGTGAACCCTTTCGTGATAAGGTGGGCTATATAGAAGGTCTTTCTAACCACTTTGGCAACGTGATTGTCAAAGAGATTGCTATCTACTTGGGTCCCCAAATCCCTAATTACTTCTTCCATACTTAATGGATTACCACCTATGTGGTAATTTGTCAGCACTTTGTTTTTCCCGAAGGGGATGACTATGCACTTTTTGGCATTTAGCTTTAGGCCATGGCTCTGGCACCAGTTATCCATCTCTGTGAGACCCTTCTGGAGGATGCTTGTGTCAGTCGGTGAGTCGATTATGGCACCCAGTTTGCAGTCATCTGCGAACTTGGTCAGCCATAGTCCTCCTGTGTTAGCCTGTACCTCAGAGAAATATATACCGAACAAGAGAGGTCCCAGGACTGAGCCTTGTGGGATGCCACTTGTAACTGGTTTAGAGTCTGACATGGCACCTGCAATTCTGACCATGTGGGTTCTATCCCTGAGCCAGTTTGCAACCCATCTTGTGACATAGGGGTTGATATTTAAGCTGGTGAGCTTATTTATGATGCCCGAATGGGGTATTGTGTTGAAGGCTTTTGCGAGGTCCAGGTAGGCTGTGTGGACTACCTTCCCTTCATCTATGGCCTTGGTGACTGTTTCAAAGAAGTCGACCAGGTTCAAGATCTGCCCTTAACAAAGCCGAATTGGGTAGGATCCAGTGTTTGGAGGTTCCCGATGTCTTTGTTTGAGTTCCATGATGATACGCTCCATAGCTTTGCAGACCAGGCTAGTCAGGCTAATAGGGCGATAGTTTCCGGGGTCCGTTGTGGCACCACCTTTGTGGAGTGGGACCACTGTTGCTGTACGCCATTCCTTGGGTACATATACTGTAGTAAGGCTGAGATTGAACAGTGACTTTATGTGAGGGTTCAGTAGTTCTTGGAGCTCATGTAAGACACAGCCTGGGACACCGTCCGGTCCCATTGATGCTGTGTTTTTTGCTTTGGAGAGGGCGGCTCTCACCTGTGCATCTGTGATGTCAGGGAGACTACACTCTGTTGGGATAGACATTTGCTCTGTTGGGGGGGAAGGGGGTGAGAAGTTTGCACTAAACCTGTCTGCCAGGATGTTGGCAATATCTGTGGGTTCAGTGTATTTTTTGTCATTTTGCACTAACTCAGAGCATATCTGGGCGTTGCCACCCAGGTTCCTGACATAACTAAAGAAGGCCTTGTGATTATCTTTAGCGTCTTGTGCAATTTTTCTTTCGAAGCTGGCCTTAGATAATTTTATGAGGGATCGTAGTTTCTTGCTAGTACTGATCAGAGATGCCTTCCCTTTTTGGGATTTTGCTCTATCATGTAGTAGCTTCTGCCTTCTGTTGTATAGCTTATTTATGGCTGGGGTCCACCTGACAGGTCTCCTGCCTTTGGAGGAGTGAGTCTTGGTTTTATTTGGGGATAGCACGATCCATGCATTCCTGTAGGTGTCCATAAAATGCATTTGTATAGGATTCTGCTGTTTGGGCCGTATTTTCCACTGGCCCGGGGGCTTTGAAGGATTCCACCTCGGTTTTGAGAAGTGTGAAGTTTGCTTTTGAGAAGTTCTTCACCGTGGTTTCCTTGGCGGGGGTGGGGATGGGATATGGATGTCCAGTGAGATTAATTTATGGTCAGATCTTACCAATGAGGGGTATACCTCTGGTATGGAACATAAGAGTCCCTATGTTGGTGATGATCAGATCCAGTATGTTTTCCCCTCTTGTGGGAGTGGTGACCAGTTGTTCCATAGCGTTTGAGTTTATAAATTCTAGGAAGTGTTGGGCGAGGGTGTTGGGGCTTGAGTAATGTTCCCTGTTTGTTTGGGTAGTTGAAGTCACCCAATATGATGGTGTTTGGAGAGACCTTCATATTCTCCAGTGTTCTCAGGAAAGCTGAGTGGGGTTCCTGAGTTTGGGAGGGTGGTCTGTAGCAGGCTACAAACTGAAAGGCAGTTTTGCCCACTGTTAGTTGCACATGGATGGTCTCCGATGCTTTGTGCAGTGCCACTAACCTGGAGGTGTGAGTATCTTTGAATATGGATACTCCCCCTCCTTTTGTGGTTCGGTCTGAGTTTTGGGGCCGAAAAGCATGGTATGAGGTATAACCTGGTAGTGCTGGGGTGCTCTCGGGAGCCTTGAACCAGGTTTCTGTTACTGCACAGATATCGATATTCTCCATACTGAGGAGAGCCTCGAGTGCGTGCATCTTGAGGTTTAGACTTCTGGCATTGAGCAGCATTACCCTTAGTTTCTTTTTCCTTGTGTTGTCTATGGAGGTGGGTTTGTCTTTTGAGCCTTGCCTAAAAAAGGCACTATGGGGGTGGCAAGAGCCTTAGCCAATATTCGAAAGCCCAGAGGTGACAGGTGCAAGCCGTCCCTAGCAAAGCAGCGTGGCTTGTCGAGCATGTCATCCCAGGCTGACAGACACTGGATCCCCTTTGAATGACACCAATACTTTAGCCAATTGTTAAAATCGATCATTTTGTCTTTATACTGTATCATCATTCTTGGTGAGGGTAAGATGCTTCTCAAGGTCACGGTCATACCGGCCTGGGCTACATGATCAGAGAGCTCCTCTGTCTCTCCATGTAGTCCAGGGAGGTACGTCTCGGGTCATTCACACCAGCATGGACAATGACGGAGTCATATTTGTACTTGCTTTGGAGTGACCTGAGTGCTTGTGTTATGTGGTGGATCCTGGCACCCGACAGGCAGCTTACAGTGACCTTCTCCTTGTTCAGCCTGGTGAGTGGGACGTCAGTGTGTCTGACAATAGAGTCACCTATTACAAGTGTATTAGGTGTGTTGTTTAGCCTTAAGGGCTGTGACTGTTTGGCACACTGACTTTGTGAACTATGTGATACGTGGGTATCATTAAAGGGAAAATCTACCTTAGCTGTTCTGAAATTTTTTTCAGTTTTCTCACCATGCCATTGTTATTTCTTTGTACATAGGATTCTTTGGAGCATTTTTAGCCAAAGCTGGGTACAGTGACAGTTGAAACAGTACAGAAGAATTCATAATACAGAATAATGCAGTCATTGCATTACAGAGTTTTGAAAATAAAATCTTAGCATGCATCTGTGTATTTAACCTTATAAGTGGCTGTCTCCCTTACACTGTGAATGCAGGAGTATTGGGGAAGATACGGATACGGCAAAATACTTTTTTTTTTTTTTCAGTTTTTGCATGCCGTTTTCCTTTAACACCTATCACAGTCTGTTTTCAATCTGTTGAAGTCAAGTATCCTGTGTTTGCTTGTTTGTGTAAATGTGTTAACTGGAGTTAGACATGGATCCATATGAACTATATTTCAGTTCTGGTTGCATACACAAAATTACATTAGACTCCCTCTTATCTGATCTTGCTGGGACTCTACCTTAAGCTGGATAAACGAATGGCTGGTTAATCAGAAAAAGCATACGAAATAAAAATAATTGTAGGTTATAAATCAACTAGAATAACAAGATTTGTGTTAGTATGCATTTTCCTAATGAATATGAAGTCTAAAACTCAAATGTCTGTCATTATTTATCCCAGAGCAGGCGGAAGTGTTCTTCTCTGTTGTCTTTTGCAAGGACTACAGCAGAAATTTGATGGCCAGTTAAATAGGTGGCTGGTTAAAGAGAGGGCAGGTAAGAGGGAGTCTACTGTACAGAACATTAGCAAATTAAGATATTTTGTAGATAACACATAAAAGTGTATATGTTTGTTAAATCACTTGTGTCAAGCAAGTAACATAGCTAAACATCTAAATATTAAAGGTAGATATGCTTGTTAAATCACGTTTGTCAAGTAAGTAACTTGGCTAAATGTCTAAATATTAAATAGCTGTCGAAAAGGAACTTGGATGACTGATGCAGACTATTACAAAGTGTAGTATATGCAGTAATTATGGCTAAACATCAAAAAGTTAAGTAGATGTCAAAAAGAACTCTGACTAAAAATTACATTTAGGAGAGAGGGAGAGGGTAAAGTAGGTGGTTTAAGGGGGAGAACATCGAAGGTAGCAGACTGAGGGGGATATAATTGCCCAAGGCAATGCTTTGCTGCCCTTCTGATACCAAACTACATTGTTTGGATTCACCACTAACCACATTATCTGCCTACTTTCAGTTCACTTGGGCAAAAACCAATTCCAGGGCTGTAACTTCCCTAGTGGATTTTGGTATGCGTCACTAATCCAGTGCAGACAGATGCATTGGTGTAGTCACAAGCAAAGGAAATCTGGCAACTGTCATTGTTTGTGGTTACATTTAGTTTAGCATACTGTTTTTTTTTTCCTACAAATAGCACCATTCAAGTAGGATTCCGGTTTCCTGTGGTGGGAGTGACTGAGCATCTTCTGATGTTCTTCTGTCTTGGCTTTTTGTTTGCCCTCACCCCCTCCCACCCAGTGAAAAAAGCCATTGCAAAATGTACTGCTTTGAACATGCTGGTTTTATGAGTAGGAGGGACGTAGTGGTAGCATATAGTGTGGGTCAGCATAAGCCTGTGTATTTCACACCTTAAGGCGCTGATTGAATTGGCCTTTGCAGTTGTTAATTTTTTTATCACTTCCTTCCAGACAACTTCTGAGTTGTTGATCAGTTTATTTATGCAATGAGACAGTCATTCTTGTAGCTGTGTAGATGCACATTACCTGGAATGTGACTCATGCTCCTTAGTCTAATAACAAAAGCAAACTGATATGTTTCTCTTCTTCTTCTGCCCTTGGTCAGGAGCTGTCATGTGTAGCAGTCCGCACTTAATGCTGCAAATGTAGGCAGAATTTGAAAGTCTTGTGTACTGCCATGTCTGCATAAATTTAAAGCAGCTTAACTTCAACAATGCAAGATACATATTGTGCTAAAATGTATTTTTTTTAACTTAATGAATTGCAAACGGAGCACTTTATTACAAGTCACTTCAGATCTGTAAAAAAAAAAAAAAGTGATGGCACGTACTATAAAAGGTAATGCTGCTCATTGATGGAGCATTACAAACTTTCAGGTTGTTCTTATTTCTCCTCTTCTGCATGGTGTGCCATTAGGCAAGCAAACAGCACATGTGTAAATGTAATGCTGAAAAAGGTGATAGATTGCTTGCAGATGTAGTTTACAATTGCTAGTTGTTGAAGAAATCCCCAAGCATCTCAAGGTGAGTAACATGCATGTGCTGCCTAAAGAACAGACAACACTTGAAACAGTATCATACTTTTGCTTCAGCTCCTTACTTCAGGGACTCACTGTAAATTGAGACAAAACTGCTAATGTTACCCATCTTACTTCACTGCATACTGTCCAGCAAATATCTCATACCTCATCCAGTGAAGAAAAGTTAAAACACACCAAAGTAAGGAAAGTTTACAAGTTGAGTGAATGTTTGGATGAGGCAGTGGAAGAATGAGTGTTTGAAATGGAAGAGAGGTACTTTACAGCAGCAGTAACCGCAGTGTGAAGCATTTTGTTTTTTTTGGCATGGAGGTGCCTTATTGATAAGCCTGTCTGAACTGATTGTGTGGAGGCAACATCTTGACTTATATTTTTGTGTCGTACTTGTAGACTGCAGTCTTAACAACTAACAGGGAGCGGCCTTAGGTCAACTGGTGCCATAGGCAAAAGGGCTCCATGGTGCCCCCCACCACACTACCGGTGCCCCCATCCTGGTCTACCTACACCAAATAAATACTGGAAAAACGCCTCTGCTAGATCGGCGCCCTAGGCAGCCGCCTAGTTGGCCTATGCCTAAGGCCGGCTAGATAAGTTAAAAATGCCAGAATCAAATATTGGCTGTTTGACTACTGAATAAAATTCATTAAAAAAATATGTTACATGTGTTGCATACGTTGATAACCAGATAACCCCAAAGGGCGCACAGACCCTTTTCAAGTGCAACCCTGTAAGACTGCCTGGTCAGGAGACTTGCTCAGTCACAGTAGGCAAATGGAAGTAGGAGGAGTCAAACCCTGTACCTTTGTTGGCAGGAAGCAGCTTATTAACATCTCAGAGCCTTAATCTTCTGTGTTAACTGCCAGAGAAATTAAAGAAAATAAATAAATGTTTATCTTCTCCTAAAAAATCCAAGGCTTGTAGTTTTAGGGTAGATGGTGAGGTCCATAAACAGCTTTGTACTAGTAACATGACTGATTTTCATGTATTTCAAAATTGTCCATCAGCCAACCATGTCTTCAGTAATAACTTATTTTCTCCCAGCATTATTTCAGCACCAGCAGCCATATTCTTCATTATATTTAGGCATCTTCAAAGTTGCCCATTTTAAGCAAGGTGTCATTCCAGTAGTATGTTTGTCTGGCGATGGTACAGGTCCAGATGAAGCAGAGGTTAAAAGGTTTGTAGCATTGCTTTATTAACCATCTTCTGGATTTGCCAGGGGAAGCCATGTATTTTCTACCTGTTTTTATGTTGCTCTGTACATAAGTGAGGTGGCACTGTGTATCTGCCCAGCTTTGTATACTGTTCAGAAAAATAAATAAACGCTACATGTCAGTTTATATTTGTCTCCCCACCTCCCTCCATATCAGACCCAAATCCATATATTAAGAACACCATTATGTTTTATCCCAGTACTGATCACTGACATGTCCTTAGTGGATTCCCATTTCAAGAGTTTTGGCACTGTCTTTGCAAATTTTTGTCTAAGACAATTTTTCTCTGCAAAATTTCTTTTGAGATGCAGTTTGGCATTGCCAAGTCCCATGGTTCATGAATTGGGAACCTATGATGAGTGTTATGAAAATATGGTCCAAGACAATTGGCAAAGAAATCTTTCTGTGTTTAATTCAATTCATTGACCTCAGGTAGCTGAGCTGGTCCAGATTGACCATTTTCAGGCTTGATATGCCATTTTTGTGAACATTTCATTTATAGCATGGGTTAAATTATTGGTTAGGCTTGTAAGGCCCTTAGGGCCAGTAGCCTAGTAACTTCTTATGATTCTATGAACTTTCTAGTCTTGTAGTATTTCAGGATGAATATTTACAGTATTATTATAGTCGCCCTTATTCATTCCCAGAAATGTTTGTGTTATTTTAGCTTTAAAGCCGGGGGTGTGAGATGGTATGTTGAAGATGTGGGTCAAAGTATTTTTAAAAACATCTGTGTTGTGATTTGTTTTTATTTGCCTGATGAAACCTAAAAATACATTATAAATATTGCTGTCCAGCTTCTAATTCTCGTATTAAACTTAGGTAGTATAGATTTTAGACAGCTGCGTGTTTTAGTTCACACTTCCCACATGAGTTCATGGGCAGTCTTCCTGGTTGAGGCCTAGCTATGGTTGGTCAAATAGCTCTTACAGGAATGCTGCTTTTTCAGCCTTTTAGAAGAGCAGCACCCACTTAGGTGCTTGGACTTTGACAGACTTGCATGTCTGCCAGTAAGGGTGAGGCTGGGGCAGTGCTGGAATACATCTTTGGGTTAAACTTCTAGTAGTTCTTCCTCTGCAAGAAAGGTCCTGAGTCCTCTCTACTGCAAGTGTAGTGACCCCCCCCCCCCTTTTCTAGAGTCTAGTGCTGTCCTCTTGACTCCACTTCTGCTTAGATGGAGGATTTGCAGGTCCATTCCTTCTCATGTTTCTTTATGAAATAGGACCTGGAAGTGGAAAAGGATTCTTCGTTCCTTGAATTTACATTACCTGCCCAACTACTTTCTAAAGTGGCTGTGGTGGTTTAATGAGGTGGAACTGTAGTTCATCTCACTGTTGCTTCATGGAGACAAGGACTGCAGTTGCCAAATATCCACTTTTTTAGTGGCTTGACAGATGAGTTCTCTTCCAACATGGAACAGCTCCACCCACTAGTCTGTGTTTGTCAGTGTCTGCTTCACTGCATCAATGGTTATATTCAGTGCTCAATTTAGTGTGTCCTTATTGGTGACCTCTGCACCATGGTCATTTAGTTTCGGGTGCTGTCTGCTCCCCTTCTCCATTTTAATATCTGTTCTGCAACTTTGGGAATCAGGCTTCTCTGGCATGACTGCAGTTCTGGACTCCTGCCTTCTTATTTCTGGTTTTGTACATTCTGTGGGCTCCTTCCATTGTGTTACTGATTGTGATTCAACACAACCATAAGTAATCCGTGAAGAAGAATCTTTGATGTTGGATGTACCATTTACATTCGTACTGTATTAGTCTGTGAGATGACCTTTGTTAGTTGTGATTGGCCTGCCTTCCTCTGTGTATCAGCAGACCTTCCATCCATTCTTTGTGGTTGGGATTTTGTCTTTGTCCAGCAGGTGTATACTAATGTGATATTTGCTGGTGGTGTGGTGCCACATTTTTCTGTTTCTTTATTTGCAGGAAGGTGCTCAATAGTGGCTTGGGGTTGGGGTGAAATGGAAGTTTAGAAAAGAGCTTAGTTGTGGAGTTGCATTAGGTCAATGGGTGCACTGTCTTAGGTCTGTGCTGCTCTCCCTGATGTGGGTATTTTTGAAAAGAATAATGCTGGGATCTGGCTGATGGAAAAGGTGAACCCAGCCATTAAGACTTAACAGGGTGCAGGTCCTTGTAGATTAACAGATATGGTAAGGAAGTGTCCATTATTTCCTTTAAGTGTTCACTTAAGTGAATGGCTTTGTACTGTCTTCAAAATCATTAGATCAGTACTAGCAGTTTTGTAAATGTTCTCATTTTTTTTTCATTTACACAGCTTGAACTGCCTGTGTCAGATGGGCTTGATGAATAACTTGTGAACTCATCTGATCAATACTGTATATCTTTGTCTTGAAGCCACAACATAAAATTAAAGTCAGTGGTTCTTATCCAGTGCTTCAGATTAAAGACAGTTTTCATTCACATAGATCTATTTTCTTGTGGGTCTGTAATTGACATGAACTTGTATGACACTGGAGGACATCGTACTGCATTGCATGGATCCCTTTACTGCTTGCTTCTGCTTGTTTGGTATGCGTTACAGACATGTTTAAGTATACAAAATTTGCCCCATGTTCCCCAGCAAGTGGAAGACCATGACTCATAACTAAGTGAAAACATTTATGTACGTTTTCCTTCAGCAGTAAAACAGCAGATAAAATAAAAAAAAATACTTGATAGTGAGTTTGAATATGTTTTTTTTTTCTTAAATTGACATAAAGTGCCTACAAAAACTCTCCAAAGTGACAAGAAGTTATACCAGTGTAGTCAAAGTTACCATATTTATTTTGAAATGACAGCACCTGTAATAAAGGTCGCAATCTCTATTCAAATGTGGCTGCATTTAAAAAAGGCAGAATGACAGCTGCTGCTGGTGCTGTTGTTCCAGAACTATAATGTGTCCAAAAAAGGCAATGCAGTTAAGTTCCAAGTACTTACCAACCAGCTTTGATTTCATAAATGTGTTATGCACAGTTGTATTAAAGTAGCAAGATTTTGATGTTTTGTCATGACAGTGCACATTTTGCCACCTTTTGAGTCTTGAAGCTGAATTGAAAATAGAGTGCAAGGTGAAGTAGGTTTTAAAGGCCAGCTGTCAAGAACAGTAGCTAAGTTGTGGTTCAAAGATTACACAAGGGTTGTAAATATTACTTTTGTCATAAGGTTTAGATGTTCCTTTCACAAATGGTTTCTGAAGTATTTTATTTACTAGAAAGGAGGATACTTCTGATTATACTTAATCTTGCTTTCAATTTTTTTTAAGTGAAAGCAGACTGAGTAAGTCAATCCAAGCAGAAAGAAAGCAAAAAAAAAACCAAAAAAACTGTAAACCAGAAGAAAAACGTGTCCTTTAATTTTAACTTTTATGCAAAAAATCACGTGTTATATCATGGCTATAATACACAATAACCCATATTAACTCAATTAAATGCAATTGTAGAACAGGTTGTGTGATGATATGATCCATATATATATGATCCCAATAACCTGTCAGATATATAAAGTAAAATGATAAAATCAGTAATTTTGATAATGAAGTATAAAACCATTGTTAAAATGTTTAAAAACACGAATTTCACCACAAATACTCGTATCAAAACTTAAATCTTAGGCAAAAGCAAAATGTAATATATGTACATTATTGTATATGTGTACATATGTTTGTGTCTATACATTTGATGGTGTTTTGTATATATAATATAAGGTGTATGCTGTATAATGGCTATTTGAGAGATCTGAAATTGTTTTGACGTGCTAGATATACACCATACTTTATGAAAGAAGCTAATGGTAATGTCAACAGACAACATATTACTGTATCGAAGGCATGTAGATGAATGTTTAGAGGATCATCTAAAAAGTAGTGATTAAAAGAAGAACCGAAAACCCACAGCATCAGAAGCATTCCCTCCACTGAGGAGGATTTCTTGACCAGGAGTGGAAGCTCCTGGAGGTACATACCAGAAGAAGCTGTGGAGTATTGGGAACCAACCCATGGATTTACTCAAGGAGTGTCAGGGGATTAGTTATGTATTTATCCAAGGAAAGAGGTGAAGCCAAATGATAGACGTAGTTGAAGTAGTTTGACCACCTCTGCCATACTCTGGTTCTGAACATTACGACATCATGTTTTTTCACGGGGAAACTTAAAATGGAATTGGACTATTAAGTACCCAATACTGTTTTAAAGCAGAAATGTGCTTTTTCATTTGAACTTTGTTGTGTACTCTTACTTAAATAAATTGCACTTAATTTAAATAAGCTGTTTCCAGTGAGTGTTAGTTGCTACTTTCTCTTTCTGTGTGTGTTTTTCTTACTTGATGGGGCATGACTTTAAAGCACAATGTTCTGCTGTAGTTTTGCACCAGTACCGACTTTTCTAAGTTGTTTAAGTCATCTCCTCTGGGTCCTTTTGATGCAGAATCTAGAACACCTCAGCAAAGGATTCAGATGATATGAATCCTCAATATTTGCTGATATCTTGGCCTGAATAACTTCAGTGCCAATATATGTTTGTACAGACTCAGAACTGTCCTGTTTAACTCTTAAATGGTTTTAAATTGCTGCTGATCTTAGAAATAGCATCTCATGCTTCCACAGAACAGTGATGCACTGCTTTTAGCATTTCTGATGCAAAGCAAAACTTTTATTTAAAAATTCTGTTTAATCTTGTGACATGCTTGACATCCTCAAAGCAAATGGGAGCAATTGTAGAAAGCAAGATTGAGTTTTGTTATGTCTGAGGATAAATCTGCCACTGTTTTCTGAATCAAACTTTAACAAATCTGTGAGCTGTACTTAAGCCTTATAATACTTGCAGCAGGTAAGCTAAAATATATGATTGAATCTGGAATGTGTGTTTTCATTGACTTGAAAACATTATATGAACCCATGACCTTTTTCAGTGCCTTGTATAAAATGTGTGTTATCTGTAAATGTTCAGCATATTAATCATTGCTGCAGTAGCCTTAGTATGAGAGTTACATCCTGCCAAGGACATAACAGCCGGACAGCTTCCTAAGCTTCAGGGCACCTTCCATGTGCCGAAACAGTATGTCAGGTTGAATTCAGCTGACTAAAACAGAAAGGTTTGGGCGTCGAGCCCTTCAGAGCTTTCCTGCAGTTGAAGAGAGCACTCCTGAGCAGGCTTTTGAGGATCGATGGTCTGCTAGTGTAGTGCTGTTCCTCTGCTGGGCAGCTAAGTTCCCTTTGTAGAAAACCCTTACACAGAATATTGTTTTATTGTACTTTCCTGTTTTTAAACTAGGAGTCTGTGTTTTAACGGACTGTCTCAAGACTTAATTTTTAAATGGGCAGGCATTTTTTTCCTGTTTGTGTAAAAAAAATTGAAAATAAATTTTTTCTATGGAGAAATTATATCTAATTTTCTTTTGGGGGCTGGCAGAGTGTTTTAAAGTGCTTTATACTGTGTTTTTGTGCGAAAAAGGTGACCTAAAAGGCTTTAAAATTTTACTGGCTTTTGTTGCTTATTTTCCTTGGGAAAGAGGCACCTTTTTCAGCTAGACCAGGGAAAAACTACTTTTTCCACAGTTGGTTCAGCCACAAAAAGAAGTTGTTAAGCAAATAGCCTTTGCCACTGCTTGCAGGCTAGCAGTTTGCCTCAGCTGCCAGTGGGTGACTCAGCTGTGGGCATAGCTTGTTCTTCAGGCCAGTCATTTTTTACCCTGGATCCCTCTGGTGTAGGACCTACAGCAGTTGTGGACCAGGGGTTAGCCACATCCTCTGTGGCTGTTGGGTGTCCCTTCTGGGGATAAAAAAAGAAACACACACACATACCTCAGTCCCTTTTTCCTTTAAGAAAGTCTGAATCTCCACTTTTCTTTTTGGCAACAGATAGTCTCAGACGAATGGGTCCTGAAGATCATTCATCAAGGTTACAGATGGCAGTAGTAGGAAATTCCTCCTTTTCAGGGAGTAATTCAGCATTCACCAGACCACACACTTTTATCCCCCCCCCCCATCCTTCATCACATGCTGTCCCAGAGAGTGATAAAACCAGTTCCTCCTTCCCAGTTTGGGAAATGTTTTTATTCAAGGATGTTTTTTGTGCCACAGAAAGAAAATGCTTGGAGACCAGTTCTGGGTTTTTCTTTCCTAAACCTGTTTTTAATAGTGCCCAAGTTCAAAACACTATCATTTCACATCCTGCTCCCTCTCCATCATTTATGTTTCCTGCTAACATTGGATTTAGGAGATGCTTATATCCATAGTTATCAAGCCTTCAGACAGTTCTTAAAGTTGTCTGTGTCACATTATCAGTTCTCTGCCTTTACCATCTGGACTATCCACTGCACTGAGTGCTGACAAAGTGTCTCGCTCTGGTTATAGCTCATTGCAGGGTATCCATATTTTGATAACTTGCTTATCTTTGCAGAGTCCATTTTAAAGTGCCGTGAATCTCTCACTTGGAGTCTGTCAAATAATCGAACAGCCACATTGCTACACGTCATCTCATCAACAGTGCAGGCTGTCAACCCCCCCCCCTCCCGCTAATTATATAAACCAACTCCGAGATCACACTCCACTGGGGAAAAGGGCAAATATCCTGATCCCTACCATAACATGATCTCAGTCAAAATGGTTCAGTGGCCTACATTGTCAGTGAGATGATATGTTTGACAGTGTGGCTGTTCGATTATGTGACATAGACCCCAACTAGACATTTCCGTTCAAAGAGCTTTTGTTCCACAGGAAAAAATGCATCTAAGATTTTTCCACTTGGACTTCAGTCACTGAAGACCATACATAGCTCAGGATTTTGGATTTCATGGCATGTGATAACCCAGGCAAGACTCCACATGAGAAAGGTACAGTGGTGTCTGAAATCTCTCTGGTCCCAGCATCAATGTCTTTTGGCTTTTCAAATCCCAGTGCTGGGATTTGTCAGAAGAGAAATTGCTTGGAGACAGCAAATATCCCTAAATTTGTGTCTTTCTGCTTTTCTCTTTCAAAGCAGACAGTCACCATAGATGTCTTGGACTTTGCTTGGGGAGCAGTTTCAGGATGAGTGGGACATCAATGACAGATGCAAGCACATAAATCTAAAGGAGATGCTTGCCCTGATCAAGACACTTCACTCTGTGAAGCATCTTGGTCCCTGGGACTTCAAGTTGTTACAGTTAATGCTACAGTCATGTGGTACAAAAAAGCAAGGAAGAATCAGGTCATACTTCCTGTGCAGACTAGCCATGTTAGCTTGGCAGGCACTCCTGCATTCATACAGAGCAAACCTTTGTGGCATACAATCTGAATAGGACAAGGACAGACTTTCAAGAATGGAAACTACATTGAAGAGTCTTCCAAGATTTCATCCAGCTGTGGGGGGAGTTTCTCAAGTAGACCTATTTGCCTCCTCTATGAATAATCAGCTGGAAAGATTCTGCTTCAGGACTCCATGCAAGAAGGCTCTAAAGTTGGATGCCTTTTCTTTTTTGTTAAGAATGTTCCTGTATGCTTTTTCACCCTGTCCACTGATATCCATAGTATGATGGAAGATTCAGAAGGAACCCCCCCCCCAAGATCAGTGTAGTGACCCCCTTCTGGTCCAAGCAGTAGTGGATGTTAATCGTGTTTCACTGTTGCAGTCATTACTCTTGGGTTATCCTGCTGGCAGGCTACCCTCAAGTCGGCCAGAATTCCAAAGTCTAGGACTGGCGTCGGTTGCTGTCGCCTCTTCCCTGACGTCAGTGCACCAGGGGTATAAAAGATGCAGCCGATGCCATTTTCTTCAGTCTTTCTTGTCGCGCGGTGCCCGAAGCAAAAGCAGTTCGCAAGTGCCGGTTGGCCGACTCCTGAGATTTTCAAATCTGAATTTCAGAACCGAAGTCTTCATTAAAGCTAAGTACCCCAGTGGGGAAACTTTTTTCTTGCTCCAGACCGATGTCAGAAAAAGTTAACGATTGTATTTCTTGTGGGAAGCAAATACCTCATGAGGATTTTCACTCTTACTGTATTCCTTGCCTAGGCCCTGATCACAACGTTGCTAGCTGTCGGTTTTGTGCTAGATTTAACCAACGCACTATTAATCGTCGGTTCGATTTTGTATTTCATTACTTTGGCCGATGATTTAATTATATAATGCCGTCGGAACAACCGACAACCAGAGTTTACAAAAAACGCAAGGACAAAGAAAAGGATAGGCATCCGAGGTCCAAAACCGACAACGAGGCCAATGCTAGGCCAGTCGCCGGTTCTCAGTGAGGTGCTTTCGCAGCCCCTGGTGCCCGCTACGTCAGAGCCACAGGCTGCTTCCGACTCTCACGTGGAGCCAACTGGGCCTCTGGATACTCAAGGTATTGGACACTTGGAAATCATTTCCTCAGATGGGTCTGGAGCCGCTGAGCAGGCATCGGCTTCTGAGGGTGTCTTCAGATCTACACAACTATATATTAAGCCATCTTCAGCTTCAAAGACAAAAGACTAAAGCAGCTCTAAAGACAAAGAAACAAGTACAGCATTCTCCTACTCCGACTTCCATGCCTAAAAAACAGATGCTCAAAATGGCCGAAGACCTAATTACTTTGATCAGGGGCTCCCATCCCCCTCCTGATAAGAGGCCTAGGCAAGAGAGACAGAGTATGACTCTTCTGAACAGGTTTCTATTTCCTCTGATTCCTCTTCTGAAAAGGATTATTCGATGCTTCCCTCTGAGGATTCTGATGCTGAAGAATCCATTCCTTCAGCCTCACCTCCTGAGGATTATTCTTTTGGGGAAACCCTGCATACCATGAGGGAACATTTCCACTGGGAGAGCCAAGATTATTCTGAATCTAAGAAAAGGCTCAGAGACTTTCTGCTACTTCCTCAGCACAGACTCCTTGCTATTCCACCTGTTCTAGATATTGTAGATGATGTATTTTCAGAGTCTGGCCTGTCCCCTGACTCTACCCCCTGCACCTGCTAAGCCAGACAGATACTACAGGGTACCGGATTCTCATAAATTCCTATGTAAAAACCCCACTGCTGACCCAGAAACTATCTCTCAGGGTCCCAAAGGAGTTAAAGCTTCCACTGCAAAACACCCTGTCCCCTCTGATAGGGATTCTAGGGCTCTAGACAGATGGCGGAAAAAAGTCTACACTTCTGCTGCCCTGGCTGTAGGGGGTTTAAATTGTCAATTTCATATGCTTAAATATCAGCAATATTTAATGTCACTGCTTAAACAGAAATTGTTGACAAATACTGAATGTTCAGAGAACAAGAAATTGCAGGATTTATTGCATGCAGCTGAACAAGTGGGAAAGCATACTTTGCAATGTGGTTATGATTCACTTGAGGCCTCTTGCAGGGCCGCTGTTACAGGTTCTGTTATTAAAAGGCATGCTTGGTTAAAGGAACAGAATCTGCCTGATCATGTTAAAGCAAAATTATTAGATGCACCATTACAGCATGATACTTTGGTACCAAAGCAGAAGAGGTGTTGAAAAAATGGAGGATAAAGCAAAATCCATGCAGACAGTCAAGGATTTCTTACAGGTACAGCCACCCAGGTTTAGCAGGAACTGGCCGCCTAAAAGTTGGTCCTTTCCAGTGTCAGACAAGACCACAAAGAGGCAGATACAGGTGTCCCAGAGGCAGATCTCAGCCCCAAGGCTCATACAGGCCTAAACAATGGGGTGCTTCTACCTCCAAAAGCGGAGAAGACAAATCACAACCTTACAGGAAACAGTCCCAATGACTTTCCTCTGCCAGATCCAAGCACTTTTCTTTTGGCAGCCCCCTTAGGGGGGGGAAACTAGCACTTTTTTCATCAAATTGGCAAATGGTTACCCAAGACAAATGGGTCCTGAACATAGTGTCCCAAGGCTACAGGTTCCATTTTCACACTCTACCAAGGTCAAAAGGTATGCCAGACCTGCCACACAGTCAATGGGCAGAGGCACAAAAATAAATTACAGCCCTCATGGCCATGAGGGCCATTCAGCAAGTACCACAAAAAGAGCAGGGGCAAGGATTGTACTCCAGACGTTTCCTAGTACCCAGAAAGGACAAAACCTGGAGACCAATACTGGACCTGTCTATACTAAATACGTTTCTGGAAGTTCCAAAATTCAAGATGTTGACTCTACAGCAGCTACTGCCCATGCTGGGCAAGAAGGCTTGGCTGGTAACTCTGGACCTAAAAGAGGCATACCTGCATGTCCCAATCAGACAATCTTGCAGAAGATACCTCAGATTCATAGCTGGCTCAATGCATTACCAATTCTCTGCACTGCCCCTTGGCTTATCTACTGCGCCCAGGGTCTTCACAAAATGCCTGGCACCAGTAATTGCGTTTTGCAGACAAAGAGGAATTCAAATATATCCCTACTTGGACGACTGCCTAATTCAAGCAGAGAACAAAGACATTCTTCTAAAGTATCTGGCGTTTGTAAAAAGATTACTAATTGGCCTAGGGTACACAGTAAACTAAAAGAAATCAAAACTAGTGCCCTCTCAAGAGATAATATTCCTGGGTGCAAGCTTAAATACAACTGCCCAGATGGCTTATCTCACGCCAGACAAAAAAAAGCAACTGACTTCTTACTTCAAGAAATTGGCAACAAAAACCCACTTATCTACAAGGAAAATCCTGCAGGCTTTGGGTGTCATGGCTTCCTGCATTCTACTAATTCCATATGCCAGACTGCATATGACGAAACTACAATGGTATCTAAAAAGTGTTTGGACTCAGCATTGCCACAGCCTGGAGACAGTAATTGCACTCATTCCCTGCTTGCAACAGGAGTTTCGATGGTGAGCAGAAGCCTGTCACCACAACAAGGGTCTGCCATTCAGTTTACCCACAGCCAGACAGACACGGACAATGGATGCATCAGATTATGCCTGTGGGGCCCATATGGCAGGAAAATGTATTCAGGGCACATGGCCTACAAACCGGATGCATCTTCACATCAATCAGAAAGAGATGCTAGCTGTTCAAAATGCCCTGACAGCTTTCAAGGACCTGCTTCATCCAGGACAGCTACTGATAAAGACAGACAATACTACGGTCATGTGGTACATAAACAAGCAGGGAGGTACACATTACTACCCCCTCTGCAGACAAGCAATGACCTTGTGGGACACAGCATTGGCTTTTCAAGTTCACCTGCAAGCACAATTCCTGCCAGGAAAAAAAAATACTCTGGCAGATGAACTAAGCAGAAACCTCATGGATCCCCACGAATGGAAACTGGATCTACAAGTCTTCAGCATGATAATAAGGAAATGGGGGTGCCCAGACATAGTTCTATTTGCCTCCCCTCACAACTGCCAATTGCAGAGATTTTGCACAAGGATTTATCACAAGCAAGCATGGAAAGTTGACACCCTGTCTTTCAGCTGGAAAAATCTAACAGTATATGCCTTTCCTCCACTGCCTCTCCTTCCCAGGGTACTCCTAAAGGTCAGACAAGAGAAGCCAAAAATGATACTGATTGCACCAGACTGGCCACACCAGCACTGGTACCCATTCCTAAAGAGCTTGTCTCAAGGTCCAGCATGGATTTTGCCACAAACTTCACACTTGCTGACCCAAAAAAACAATCGGATCCTGCACAGCCAACTCAGGACCTTAAATCTGGCAGCATGGCGGATAATGTAGCCATTCAGAACACTCCTCTTTCTAAAGCTGTTATGGATGTTATCTTGGAGGCCAGGAGGCCCAGTACCAGAAAATCTTATGCAGAAAAATGGAAGAGATTCTGTGCTTGGAACCAGGAACAAGGCATTGACACGTGTATACCAAATATCCCTCAGATTTTACCATACTTAACTGAGATGCTGAACAAAGGCCTTTCTTTCTCATCAATTAAGATTCATGCCTCTGCCATTTCAGCCCATTACAGTACGGAACCACCTATCTTTTCTCATCCTTTAATAAGGCAGTACCTCAGAGGGGCCAAAAACATTAACTCTCCAAGGAGAGCACCAATTCCGGCCTGGGACCTGAATTATGTTTTGGAAAAACTCACACTGCCTCCTTTCAAGCCAGCATCAACAGCAGATATAAAATTCTTATCCTGGAAAACAGCTCTGCTCCTAGCAATAACCTTTGCAAGATGAGTCTCGGAGTTACAAGCACTCATGGCGGTGGAACCTTTTATCATTTTTCATCCAGACAGGGTTTCTCTGAGGACAAACCCTACATTTATGCCTAAGGTGGTGTCCAGGGTGGCTCTCAACCAAACCATTCACTTGCCTACCTTTTATCCAAATCCACAGAACAAGGTTGAGAAAATTCTGCATTCTTTGGACATACACAGGCAATTACGCTTCTACTTGGACAGAACTAAAGCTTTCAGAAAGACTGAGCAACTTTTAGTGTCACATGCTGCTGGATCACAAGGAAAGGCTATCTCAAAACAGACTATTTCTAAATGGATAGGCCATTGCATCCCTTTCTGCTATTTTCAACATGGCAAATCAGTGCCTAAGGGCATTAGGCCTCATTCCACCAGAGCAGCAGTCACTTCAGCAACCTTCCTCATAGGAGTACCAACCAAAGATATCTTAGAGGCTGCAACTTGGAGTTGAGTGCACACTTTCACAAAGCGCTACCACTTACCTCTTTACTCTTAAGTCCAGAGCAGGCTTTGCCACTGCAGTTCTGCAGGGCCTCATAGCCTCTCCTAATCCTCTTTAGCCCAGCCACCCATCCTCAGCTTTAGGATTCAACCCAGGAGTAATGACTGCAACAGTGAAACACGATGAACATAGTACAGTTGTGTACCTACCATAAATGTAGATGTTCGAGTGTATTCACTGTTGTAGTCCAGGTTACCCACCCACCATCCCCCTTTTCTTTGCTGGGACTTATCTGCACTTCTCTATCCTATACAACCTATTTGGTATATTTGCTTGTAGATGAAGGAAATGTTATTTTTGTGCATGCATTTTTATTGGCATATTTTTCAGCCTACCAGTTTGGGGGCACCTGACATCTGGGGCAAGAAAAACTGAAGAAAATGGCGTCTGCTGCATCTTTTATACCCCTGGCGCACTGACGTCAGGGAAGAGGCAACAGCAACCGACGCCGGGCCTAGACTTTGGAATTCTGGCCGACTGAGGGTAGCCTGCCAGCAGGATAATCCAAGAGTAATACCACGAACTACGTTGACTAGTAAAACATGCAGAAGGCTCATCAGCGGTCACTTGAATAGATTTTATTGTTCACCATACACTCAAAACAATCCAACTGGGAAAACATACATAGAATACATAAAGTCCATATCATGAAAGTACTTAGTGCTTTCACCCTAAATCACTTCTGGGCATCTTCAGAGTACTGATAAATTATACAGCCAACAACAGTTATATAGGTATGTTCTTAATTACACAACGCCTACCATTGGTTAATTAGTATACTAATAATGTTTTTTTAAAAAACATGTATATATTTTATAAACTTAATGTAAATAAAAATGTAACACATTTGTTTAAATTATGAACAATGCAATTAAAAACTGTATATTGTGTAAATCAATATTATCAAAATTATCATAAATATAATGTAGTAGGATAATGAATAAAATAAAAATGAACAATAAATAAAAAATGGTAGTAAAAATGGTAGTAAAAATACCTTCATAAATGTAAAATTGTAATGATTATTATAAATAGTGTAAACATTAATATGTGCAAATATTAAGGATAAAAGTGCCAATAATAAATATATAAATATTTAAATACAATAAAATATATTATGAATGCACCCTTAATGTTTCTATATTAAAAACAAACTAGTTTGTGGAATGCAGGAAAAGTTACTGATAAACTAATCAGATACAATATAATCTTTGTTTTAAAATACTTGAGATGGAAATATGTCCATTAATGCCAGGTGAACAACTGGCATTAAGTCTTAACTGCCATAGACATTCCTTAGCTTCTAACAGGTTATCATAATGTCCTCCTTCTTCCCCAACAATTGGGAATTCTATCAATAACAAAAAATATGAATCGCTTGAAATTATCACATTTAGTACTGTGTTCAAATAAGGCATTCACTGTCTTTTTGTTCTTGATATCCCTGTTATGTTCCAAAATGCGTTCCCTCAATTTCCAAGTAGTTTTACCAACATAATATGCTGGGCAGGAAACACATGTAGCCAAATACACCACCATTTTGGTGTTACAATTGCAGTGTCCTGGACATTTAATTGATCTACCATATCCTTGCACCATAGTATAGGATCCATCGTCAAAAAACACATCTACTCTTTTTTGACATAGTATATGCCCGGCCTTTGTTATTGTTTTCCGAGTATACTCGGTTATTTCCCAAAGGTTACATACAGTAGGGGCACCAATCTCAAAGAAAGTTTGGAAAACAATAACAAAGGCTGGGCATATACTATGTCAAAAATGAGTAGATGTGGTTTTTGTAAAGTTTGCAAATTTATAAACGATGGACCCTATACTATGGTGCAAGGATATGGTAGATCAATTAAATGTCCAGGACACTGCAATTGTAACACCAAAATGGTGATTTATTTGGCTACATGTGTTTCCTGCCCAGCATATTATGTTGGTAAAACTACTAGGAAATTGAGGGAACGCATTTTGGAACATAACAGGGATATCAAGAACAAAAAGACAGTGAATGCCTTATTTGAGCACAGTACTAAATGTGATAATTTCAAGCGTATTTTTTGTTATTGATAGAATTCCCAATTGTTGGGAAAAAGGAGGAGATTATAATAACCTGTTAGAAGCCAAGGAATGTCTATGGCAGTTAAGACTTAATGCCAGTTGTTCACCTGGCATTAATGGACATATTTCCATCTCAAGTATTTTAAAACAAAGATCATATTGTATCTGATTAGATTATCAGTAACTTTTCCTGCATTCCACAAACTAGTTTGTTTTTAATATAGAAACATTAATGGTGCATTCATAATATATTTTATTGTATTTAAATATTTATATATTTATTATTGACACTTTTATCCTTAATATTTGCACATATTAATGTTTATACTATTTATAATAATCCTTACAATTTTACATTTATGAAGGTATTTTTACTACCATTTTTTTATTTATTCATTTTTATTTTTATTTTATTCATTATCCTACTACATTATATTTATGATAATTTTGATAATATTGATTTACAAAATATTCAGATTTTAATTGCATTGTTCATAATTTAAACAAATGTGTTAAATTTTTATTTACATTAAGTTTATAAAATATATACATATTTAAAAAAAAAACATTATTAGTACACTAATTAACCAATGGTAGGCGTTGTGTAATTAAGAACATACCTATATAACTGTTGTTGGCTGTATAATTTATCAGTACTCTAAAGATGCCCAGAAGCGATTTAAGGTGAAAGCGCTAAGTACTTTAATGTTATTGACTTTATGTATTGTATGTACGTTTTCCCAGTTGGATTGTTTTGGGTGTATGGTGAACAATAAAATCTATTCAAGTGATCTCTGATGAGCCTTCTGCATGTTTTACAACCCAAGAGTAATGACTGCAACAGTGAATACACTCGAACATCTACATTTATGGTAGGTACACAACTGTACTTTCTCTCTGCTTCTGGAAGTGGCCAGGAGCAATTACCACAAGCTTCCTCACAGGATGGATCTACTCACATAAGATCAGAGGTGTTAGATGCAATGCATCACAGTCAACTTTATTTGACTGCCTGGATAATGGGGATCTTAATTCCCTTTAGGCACTTGTTTACTGAGAAAGTGAAGAAGGTACTAATAGAGGCAAGAAAGGCTGCCACTAGAAACATCATATATTAGTAAATGGAAAAGGATTTCCAGTTGTGCCAACAGTTTAACCAGTACCCATTCAAGGCTAGTTGTTCACTGGTTTTGCAATATTGTGCGAGTTACTATCCTATGGCCCTTCTTATTCCTTCAAAGTTCATTTATCTGCTATTTCAGCATGTCTGCTTATAGATCCTCTAATTTCAGTGCATTCTCATGTCAAAATGTTTTTGAAAGGAATTTTGCATTAAAGGCCTCTAATAAATCCAGTGGCCCCACCTTGTAATCTTAATTTTGTGTTAGAGAAGCCAACACTTACTCCATTTGCAACAGTAATCTGTCTGACTTGAGGTTCTTAACATTGAAAATGGTCTTACTATTGCTCTGACCTCAGCAAGATAAGTATCGGAGTTGCAAACTGTTATGGTGAGTCAACTTTCTCTGATTTGCCACAGAGACCGTGTTTCTTTGAGAGCTAATCCTTCTTTTAAGCCAAACTATCTGGCTTCCTGCTTTCTTTCTTAAACATGAAAATAAGGAAGAAAGGATTCTCCATGCCTTGGATGTTCATAGACAACTTGAGTACTATCTTGACAGAACTAAATCTTTCAGATCTTTGGATCAATTGTTCATTTAAAGGAAAAAAAAAACAAATAGCTAAATGAACTAGACAGTCATAGGGATATAGCTACAGTTGTGTTTGTTGTGTATAGACTTGTGCATTTGTTGTCTGCCCATATATCTTTGCTTGTGATATCTTCTGGAAATTCAGTGCAACTTCAAACACAGTAATTCTTGTAGCTAGGGACAGGTATCGCTGCAGACAAGAGTTATCTTTCTTGTAATCTTTATTGGGCAGAGTGACTATTTTCTGGGTTTTTTCTGTGCAAGTTTATAATTCTCTGCATATCTCTCTGTTAACTGTACAGCTTATTTTCTGGGTTTTTTCTGTGCAAGTTTATAATTCTCTGCATATCTCTCTGTTAACTGTACAGCTTAAGTCATTCTTTTAAATAAGGTATTTTCCTCCACTTTTAAAAAGCTTATGGTCAATCACCTATTTACTTATTTATTGATAAAAGTGTAGTTGGTAATGGTAACGGTACAGTTTGTGGTCATAATTAGTTGGCTTGCAAGTTATGAGTGGTTACAGTAGCTGAGAGTTCCCCTGTCATGTAGTCTGGGCTTGTGGCAGTTTTCTGTCTTGGACCAGAAGAAAAGTAGTGCAGAACATTACTAGCCATTCCTGGAAATTAATGTATCCGTGATTGTAAGCACTTATTCAGAGTATAGTTAGTGTGGACAAGTAGATATTGGAAGGCACAAAAACCCAGCGACTGAGTGGTCTGGAGTCTGTAAAGCTAAGCCAGGGACTCCGCTGGGAGGGGTGTTCAGTGTGAAGCCTTTTATTGAGTAAGGAAGGTATAGGTCCATACCCAGGGCAGCAGTGCATATTTCTTGTGTGCTTTTGAGGCTAAACTTCACTTCTTTGTTTAGTGATTCATGATTGTGTCTGTCTCATAATTTTAATCTGTTTAGTACCAGTAAATTGTTTTGAGAGATTGTAACCCTGGTGGCCATCAGGTTTTAGATTTTATATAATTTATTTATGGGCAGTGGAGTGGATCAAAGGACAGTAACCCCTGTCCACTAGACTTCACAAGGCTGCTGATTTTATTTATTTTTTTACTTTGCATTTGTTTACTGGGATAGTCTGTCTGGGCATACAAACCCATTTTCAGCTGAAGCCTGGAGAGAAAAGCTACACAAAATTAACAGTATGGTTAAGTGCAAGTACATAGACATTTTACAAAGTATTATACTATGATGTATGCTAAATTTCATATGATCTGATAAAAATATTTGGTGTTTTAGGCTCATGATCTTAAACTTCAGTAGAGTTATAGGTGGAAAAAAGCAATAGGTAAATATATGAAGGTGAGATGAGGTTGACGTAAATTGAGATATGCATTAAGAAAAGGGGTTTTGTAAGGATGTTATGAAGAATTTGGAGGTGTGAAAGTGTGGGACAGTGCAGAGAAAGGCTTGAAGAGTTGTCCGGTACATTAAAGAGGAAGGTCGAGTCTGTGGATGGATTGTTTAACCATGAGGGAGTATGCATGCAGAACCATGTGTGTATCAGATGTTTTTTTGAGTGTGGATTTAAGTTATTTGGATATTTATTTACCTCAATGGGTGAGAGATACTGTTTCATTTTTTAGAGATGTAATTCAAGCAGAGGGAGTCATCACATTGGTTGTTCGATTTGGATATGGTGAGTAGAGTTTAGTCTGTAAACCACAGTGCTCTTTACGGTTGTATGTTTGGATAATGTTTTCTAGGCTTGGACACTTTTCTGGGTAATTATTTTATGAATTGTAATTAGTTTGTGTGTGAGAGCATAGGACATTTCTAGCCAGTTTATTTGTATACAGTTGATGCAGTGATGAGTGCTATATTGTTAATTTGCAATTAAATTGGGCAGCTTGTTGTAGCATACTCAAACTTTGAGGCTTGGGTGGAAATAAAGTTGGTGAGGCTTGGAGTAAGGCTGGTATTAGGCTGTCACAGTTAAGATTTTACATTATAAAGTAATCATAATTTCTGTTTTTTTTTTTTGTTTTGTTTTTTTTTTTGGGGGGGGGGGTTGCCTGCAGAGTATGGTGGTCAAATTTCAGGTATCCCTCAATGGTGACACCTTTCAGATTGGTTTGTGAAACTAGGTCAGTTTGTGTCTTGTCCACTGAGATTATAGTGAAAAGCTAGTTTTCTTTAGCCAGTTGTTTTGGGTGAATAACATTAGTTTTCTTAGGGTTTAAAAGGAGTTGAGAATTGTCTAGTCGGCTTTTCAGTAGTTGAAAAAGCCTGTTGGGTCACTTCTTGAAGTGAAGGTAAGGTTTTGGCTGTAGAGTCATCAGCATATTGCACAGTAGAGGTGATGATGTCTGAGACAGTGTGTAGGTCATCGATGGACAGATGAAATGGATGGATCCCTGAAATTGCTGAGAAGTTAAATATTAAGATATTGTTTAGTCATTACATGTAGCAGTCTAACTAATGTAGGCTATTATAAGCGTGTATTGCAGAGCCCCAAATCATACTTGCATGAAAATAAAAATCCTGAGACCAAAACCTCAGTATTTAGGCTATTAATACTTAGACATGAATAGCTATTGCAAATGCTTGATAAGGAAACATTCACTGTGAGCCTGTGAATGAAACATGCTGAGTTTGCAGACTTTTGCAGAGATCTGCATCTGAGGCATGTACCTCACTAAACACCTGCAACAACTGGAGAGGCCACAAAAGTACCTCACAAAGAGGATCCTAGGCCTTAAACATTTGTCCTATATGGACAGACTAAAAAAACTCCAACTATTCTCCGTCTCATATCGCCTACTTAGAGGCGATCTCTGCTTGACTTACAAAGTCATGTCTGACCGAGCTCTGTTAGAAATGCTACATCTAAAGAAATCCCAGTCCCTCTGCACCACACGCTCCAGAGACCTCAACCTCATTACCACAATCAACAGAACATGCTGGAGGAACAGCTATGGAATAGACTTCCCATACATGTGAAGCAGAGCATCTCACTGGCCCTCCGCAAGAGAAATCTTGAGTGGATGAGAAATAGAAAATTCACCCCAGGGATCACTCCAGTGGCTTTCTTGACAGAGGCACTGGGAACTAAGGTCGGGTGGTACGATGCCAGGATAATCCTATGGGCTAGACTTGTAAAGACCCCAGGGCCATTAGCCTAGTACACACCTATTAAAAAAAAAATCGTGTGTGTGTGTGTGTGTGTGTGTGTGTGTGTGTATATATATATATATATATATATATATATATATATGTGTGTGTGTGTGTGTATATATATATATATATATATATATATGTGCGTGTGTGTGTGTATATATATATATATATATATATATATATATATATATATATATATATATATATAAAGCATACCGAGCATTTATCTGGAGCTCACAATGTAATTTATTTTTAAGATGAATTGTGTCTGTTATGTATACCAATATTCAAGTTTTGATATTCTACGGTTTGATACAGGTAGGCTTTTTGTACTGTAGCTTGATCTATTGCTTGAATCGTATTGAAGTTTTCATTCTGACTTACCTAATCACAAATACGATAGTCTGTTTTTAGACTTAAAGATGTCATTCTGACATGAAACTGCTTTCTTAGATAATTAAGCAAATCCATAATAAAATCTGACTTAAATTATTTTATAATGTAACCAGTGGTGAAATTAGTCATCTGTGATACTTTAACAGTATCTACATAGAAATGTTTATCTGGGAGATTAGGATGATTCAATTTATCATTATATTCCCTTTTATGTTGCTGAGAACTTGTTCATATTTAATACCCACACTTATATTCATATTTTATACCCACTCTCATATTCATATTTTGTACCCCTGCTCATGTTCATGTTTGGTACCCCTGCTGTTCATATTTGGTACTCCTGTTCATATTCACATTTAATACACGTGCTCGTAGTCGCATTTGATACACATGCTCGTATTCACATTTGATACCCCTGCTTGAATCCATATTTGATACCTGCACTCGTATCCACATTTGATACCCATGCTCGAATCCACATTTGATACCCACGCTGGAATCCACATTTGATACCCACGCTGGAATCCACATTTGATACTCATGCTCGAATCCACATTTGATGCACACAATTGTATTCATATTTGATGATAATGCCTGTATACTAAAATGGTATTTCTGTTTAACCCTTGTTGACACACTTCAGCTTCTGACAGGTTTAGTATTTGTCAAAAGCTGAAGGGCTGTTGAAACAATCATTAGACTTCTGACCCACTCCTTATTCATCATAGTATTTCTTCTGAGTCACTACTCTGTGAAGGCAGTTTCACTTCAGACATTAGCTTATTTGTTTTGCAAAGATGTCTGTCAATGAAGCAAGCTGAGTTCATAGATACCAGTATGAGATCTGTAGGATTTGCTTAGTGGAGATTTATTTTTCTAGTTTGATCACTATGTCCCATTTTTTATGATACAGAAGCAGTAGTAAAATACCTTTTGTCTGTTTTTATGATATGATAACTTTTTGCAGCAGAATATGAAAATGGGAGCTCATTTTCTAAATGAGAAGTAAATTCATAACGGCTAAATCCACTGATGATGCATTTAGTCATAGTAAATGTAACTAAGTTCTCAGGGTAACTGCTTCAGTTTAGTCCTATCTAACTTATTTTTTTACTTGGTGTGAAGATAGATATTAACCTAGATAGAATCTGTGGTTGTGAATAATTTTTTCATAAAACATGGTATTCTGTTTCACCGTCAGTGTTTCACGTAGCTGAAATCTGACAGTGTTTGAATTGTTTGCTGAACTGTCTCTGAGCAGCAGTGCCTGTTGGTTAAGAAAATCCTTGTCAATTAATAGTGTTTCTTGTCAGTACACAACCATTTTCTTTTGCTGGTACTGTTTATCCACTCATTGTAAGGTTGATTCCCTCAGCTACCTTTTGCCTGTCTTAAGACTCTGTAAATGCTCCCTGGTCACTTCTGAAAGAGGCACTAGTACTTAGTGGTCTTAGCCTGTTTAGAAATTAAAAAAGCAAAAACAAATGTACACTTCTTTTCCATTTACTATCTGTTAAGAGGACATATGAAGCATTTACTTAGAATGCAACTGATGTGATTCAGCGTTAGTAAACAGCGTAAGTTATTTGTGATGAGTGCTGCTTAGCACTGAACATAATGTGATGGCTATCATGAAACATCCAAGTGAAACTTTAAAGAGCCAAGTTCTCAAAGACTGCTAGCAAACATCATCTTTGAAGAGGTCCATTGTGTAAGAGTTTATTTTCAGTACCATATGATGTACATTGTTTGTGCCTTATTTTGGTTTTCTTCCCATTTCTTGTTGCTGGTCAGCAGTGTTCATCGTAGTTGCTGTTCTTGATTTTATGGTGGGTTTCTTAGTGCCAGTGGAAAAGGAATAAATGACTATTCAGATAGATTACTTTTGAAGTAAGAAGAAAGTATATTCTTTTTATTCATATGTGTTTATTGTGCAAGTTGCATTTTAAAACCAGTGGGCTACGCCCAGGGTTGCCAGATTTCCAGCAACCCAGGTAGGGACAAAAAAAAGAAGAAGGTCTCTCACGGCAAGTGAAGACCAAAAAAAAAAAAGGTCTTTAATGCGGAACAGAGTTCCACATTAAAGAACTGAGCTCACTCAGTAGCTCTGCACTAAACACGGAGCTTCTCGTGTTTAATGCATTGCAGTTCCGCATTCAACACAAGTAGATCCGTGTTTAGCGATTTTTGATTGGCCCGTATACCGGCATATGGGCCAATCAAAACACGGAGCTTCTCGTGTTTAATGCGGAACACAAGAAGCTCCGTGTTTAGCAATTTTTGATTGGCCTGTATGCCAGGTATACGGGACAAACAAAAAAAAAAAAAACAAAGCAAGCGGAGGCTGGCCGGGATTTAAACCAGCAGGGCAGGACTCAGGATCAGGCTGCTGATCTCGGGACAGTCCCGCCCAAATAGGGACATCTGGCAACCCTGGCTATGGCTGACCAAGTTTGCAGATGACTGCAAGCTGGGTGCTGTCATCAGTTCCCCTGGTGATGTGGACATCCTACAAGAGGGTCTCACTCAAACGACTGGTGCCAGAAACATGGCCTCAAGCTGAATACCAAAAAATGCATAATTATCCCTTTTGGGGAGAGTGGCATCCCACAAATTATCACATTAATAATGTCCTAAGCACTCACTCAGTCGTGAGGGACTTAAGCACCCAGGTTGATAGCAACCTGAAGTTTGACCACCATGTTGCTTCCATTGTATGGAAAGCCTTCGACGTGGCCCACCTCATAAGTAAGGATATCACATACAGGGACAAGGAGGTCATAACTTCTCTATATTCTTCCCTTATAAGGCCCATTATTGAGTACAACGCCCTTTTCGGCATGTACCTCACAAAACACATGCAGCAGCTCGAGAGACTACAGAGGTTCCTCACTGGGAGAATCCAGGGCATCAAACATCTACCATACACGGGTTAAAAGCCCTATCCCTCTACTCGGTTTCATACAGACTCCTCAAAGGTGACCTCTGTCTGGCATACAAGGCAATCAGTGACCCCACCTTGATGGGACTGCTGCATATCCTCAAGTCCAAGCTCCACTTAACCCGCATGCATGGCCTCAACCTGGTCTCTGGCATCAACAAGACTTGTTGGCAGGACATATTTGTGTCCCAGAGACTCCCCCATCTATGAAATAGACTCCTTTTCCACATCAAGCATAGTACCTCTTTACCTCTTTTTAAGCGCAACCTGGATAACTGGATGGGAAACGGAAACTATACCCCTGGGATTCCATCCATGTCCCTGCTGGGCAGGGGCATCGGGTGCTGAGTTGTATAAACATGGGCTAAACCCTTAGCTAGGCTTATAAGGGCCTCAGGGCTAATTGCCTAGTAACCTATGATCCTAAAAGCCTGTGCATTGTGTAGAAAGCTGTGGTGTTGAAGACCCTTTACTTCTAAACTGGAAATTCTGAAGTGCATGTTTATTTCTTAATATCATGCATAATTAATAAAAACAGTAGGCATTATAGGCTTAGATGGACTAGACAAAAGTACTTGTAATGTTGGATGTTAAACTGAAGATCATATTCTCATCCTGTGCAGTTTTGTGCAGTAGATAATATGATAGCTAGGTGTTTGTTCTAGTTTTTGTGACTCACCTCTTTAGTTCATTTTAAAGACCAGAGTCTATACATTTAAGTGCTACATTTTCGAAAGTGCCTTTTAGGCAGTAAACGTGCGTTATGTCATGGATTTGTGCTGATGGCACACACTTTCTGTAAGTAATACCATTTTGATATTTGGAGGGATATTAGTTGTAGGTTAAAAACTGACTCATGAGGAAAAATAAAAATCCATTTTGGGAGCCTGTATTATCTAAATAATTCAACCATTAGTTGTAGGGGTAACCATACATTAAGTCTGTATCTAAGGAGTAATCCGTGACAAGGTGGGCATTGTATGGAAATAATTGACAGTCTGAGGATGAGGGAGGCCTGATGCTGTAGGAGGAATGCCTTCTTACTCCTTGTTATTTATCTCTAACTCCAGCCTTCAGAGGAGGCTGTTAATTGTTAATTTGTTGTCTGATACCTGCTTTACCCATTTCAGTATCTCTGGAGAGCTGGTGTCTGTCTTTGTACTTAGTGGATGCAAGGCAGAGAAATTAATCCTGGATGAGAGGGATGCAATGCCATCTGCTACAGGATATACATACACACTCGTGTCTTTCAGCAGTTTTGGATGACCACCAATTGTGACACTCCTTTAGAATGAAAGAGGAACACGAAACACCTGACAAAAACCCTGATGGGCACAAGGAAGCCATGCAGAGATAGAGTGCCTAAAATGCATTTTTTAGCAAGAATATCTTAAATCTTCACACTTCCACAGCTCAGTGTTGTCCACTAATCTAGATTTGCTGTTCAGATGTTAATATCTCATAATTTGTGTACTGTTAATTGTGCATTACATTTATAAATAACGTACCAAAGGTAGAGTTTTATTTTTTAATAAATAATATATTGACCCCTGCAAGGAAAAACTTTTATCACAGTTGTGATGTTACTCCTCTGGGCCAGTAATCAAGGAGCCTCAGTCCTCACCACTGACACTGGTGGGAAACGTTCACTTAAAAATGGATACACACAGTATTTTCAGATGCAGCTTTTTGCACCAAGCACAGTTTCCCTTAAGAGACACAGGGAGCACACACAGACCTGGGGCTGGGTTTTTATCTCCATGCCCCAAATAAGACTTCACCTTTCTGTCTGCAGAAACCAGTGCTGTGTCCCTGTTTCAAGTAGCTAACACACACACATTGAGATTTGATTTTCACACACACACATCTAGGAAAAGCTGGCACAGATTTAGTAGCTATGCCACCTCCATCCAGACAATAAGGTTGATTCACTGCCACCAGACAGCTACTTTACAGCTCTTACGTGGGTATACAATTACTCTTAGTAAAATTAATACTTTTCCAAATGGTAGTGTTTCCAAGCAGCAAGACTTTCAGGAGCATGAAGCCTACAGCTCCACCAAATAAATGTGATTATCTTAGAGGCTAAACTATTTTCTAAAAGACCAGCCACAATGAAAGGTATAGATATATTTCATAATACATAAAACAGAAAACATGAAAATGCTGAACATCTATTTTCAGTAAATACCAGTGTTTCAATTAAAAGGAAATATAAAAACAACACAGATGGAAAGATTCAGGCATATACAGAAAACCAACATTAAACTAGTCTTACTATTTTCCTAACTGACTGAAGAATTACATTTCCCTAGTTACTTACTAAAGGAAGGTAAGATGAATTGGGTGAGTGGTCTTTGTTGTCAGGTTCCCAAAAACAGAGTGCTGAGTGTCACTATCACATCTCTCCCTAATATAGTTTCAGTGCTGGCTAGAGAATGACATCACAATTGGTCACCTGACTCTGTGGTTCCCACACTACCCCCTGACTAGAAGTCAAACTAGAATCTAGCACAGATGTGCCACAATACACACCTAGAGCTTTGCTAAGGCATCTGGAGATTGTAAAACAATTCCAATACTTTCATCCTTCTTGTAGAGACTAACCAGTCATTTCTGACACACCAAGGTAGCAATTAGTTCACCACTAAGGACAATAAGAGCAGGATCCCAGACCAGACATTGAGTCTCTGGTTGCATTCAGGCCTGTGAGGTAAACTATTTTTGGCCTAAACCAAGTCATTTAATTTTAAGCTATTTTTTCTTAAGGTAAACTGGGCTGAACTTAACCCCTTCCCTTCCAGTATCTTCTGTTAACATATGCACAGTTCTTCAGTTACAACAGTACAGTCTGATATAAATGTCTATTTCTTTTCTGTCCAGCAGGACCCACTGCTGATACATTTATAACATAAGCTGTTTTACAAATACATTTTTAACACAACCATCTGTACAAATCAGTTTGGTGTACAAATGATATAAAATTATTTACAAAACTCCAGCTACCTATGCTGGCATATGTTACACATGCGCTGCCCTACTCTCTCTGGCATAGCTGGCACTACCTCACATCATTGCACCAATCATTGAGTAAAACAAGTGATTTTGAAACAAACTAATTATTCTATCATTAGTAGTTTAAATCAATGTTTAGGAATTTTTTTCCCTTTCATTTTATTGTAATTTTTCACTGTAATACAAAAAAGCAGTTCTACTTCAGAAACTTACAAGTTGAAGATGGGAAGGACTTCATATGTACTAAGTTGCCACCAATGGTGTATAGTCTCAAATACATCTGTAGTGAGGTACAAAAGTAATTGTATGGAAAATGGTAGCCATTTGTTTCATTGGTGGAATTGTGGGAAAATAGTGAGATCCAGACTAGTTGTTTTATTCACCCTAGCATTTGCACCTCACTATCTAAGGTAGCTGTTGCTATGATGTTTTTTTTTTCTCAGTCAGAAAACCTGCTTTAAACCATGCAGCTGCGTCTTGGCATCCCTCAGGTAATCAATTCCCCCACCCTTTAGCTTCTACCTAAATATGTAGCTCCTAAATTACAGTGGCCAAAAATTTAGCTGTACTACTTTTGAATTTGCTAAACCTAAGGTTTCTTGAGCATGCTGTGCATGCATGAGTGTATATTTGTAAGAGGGTGTTGGTTCACCGGTGAAAACAAAGGCAACATAACATGCTTAGACAGTCTAGAAAAGCTGATCAGTAGAGCTTGTAAGCTAGATTGAGTTTCTGCACTCTTATTACTCTTGTTTGCTTAAGAAAAGTGAGGGTACAACCTCTCTTAAAAAGAGAGGGATTTAAGGAATGTGTAGTGGAAATTATTCAAGAATCATTAAGGAAGATAGAAATTTCTTCTGAAATTATAGCTATGTAGTGGGGGGATTAAATGAAAGCAGAGTTTAAAAATAGAGTGGAAGTAAAAGAAAAAGAGATATGGTTAAGAATTAAGTATTGCAGAATAGGGTGGACAAGGGGGTACCATTGCAGAGTGCTAAATAATATTCATGGGTTTAGAAAGATTGCTGTTAAGCAGCTGTTTTTTGATAACTCCTGAGCACAAAAACTTTTAGCACAGCAGCTCAGGCAACAGAGAGTAGAAAGAGTTGTTGCCAAACTTAGGGAACCTATAAACAGGAAAATAACCAGAGATCCTCTAGAGGTATTTGAAATATTTTATTTAAAAAATCTGTATAAAACGGAGAAATGTAGAAATCACTAAAAAGAATAAGTGGAATTGCTTATAGAAGAATTACTTTGCCAAGGTGAGAGGTAGATGAAAAAAATGGTAAAGACCCATCAGATCCAGCTTTGTATAGGACCATTTCAATTATAAACCACAATTTTAAAGTGTTTGTCTATAATGGCTAAAAGAATGGCAAAGGTGATAGCAAAATTGATAGATATGGATCAGTGTGGTTTTGTGGAAGGAGGGCAAGCACTTGGACAGCATTAACAGAACAATGATGATGCAGAGGGTAGCAGAATGTTCGAAAATAGAACTGTCAATGGTGAGTCTTGATGCAGAGAAATCATTTAACAGAATAATCTGGGATTTTATGAGTAGGGCAATGGAAGCATTTGCATTCACTGATAAAATTATAAGGTTAATAAGGAGGGTATATGAGGGATCAAAGGAAAAAATTAAAGCATGGGGAAGGGGTTCCTTAATGATGAGTTCTGTTTGAGTAGAGTAACCAGGCAGAAGTGTCCTCTTTCCCCTTTGTTATTTAAATTATAGTTAGAATGATTGGCAAAGAAAACAAGGGACCCAGAAATTCAAGAATATAATTGGCATGGTAGTCTAGAAAAATTGTCTTTATTTACAGATGTTATTATTTTATAAATGATAAAACTTGAAAAGGATATTTCAGTGTTGTGGAACATTTTGAAACAGTTTCAATTATCTTTTTGGAATACAGAATTAATGAAGGTAAAACAAAGGGCAGTAGCTGTAAACTATGCACTCACATATGGGTTGGTTCAGCAATACCCACATTTATGGGGACATAAAATGAAGTAGTTAAGAGTATGGATTATAAAGGATTCTGTTATGGCAACTAAGGATATGTGGGAAGAGACTAAAAAGAAATTGGCAAATCTGTTTTATGGATATGGATAGCAAGATACAAGCAGTGAAAATATATTTTAGTCCCTCTAGTTTTATACGTAACATATGTCAGGCATATTTTTATCAATCAGAGGAGTAGTTATGAGTAGCAATTAATAGAGTTGCAGGATTTTATATGGGAGGGAAGAGGGCAAGAGTCATTTGGGATAAGTTGATCCTTCTATAGAACAAGGTGATTTGGGATTACCTGATTTGAGGGGGCATTTTAGAGCTACACAGTTAATGCTCAAATACATAACACAATCAGAAAGTTATAATTCAACGTGGAAAGGGGTGATGGTGAAACAAGGAGAGACTGGGATTTTAGATGTATATCCGTAAGGAGAATAATTGCCGTACAGAAAGTATTCTACAAACTAGGTCAACATGGGGATAGCGATAGGAGATTCTGCCGATAGGGATGACTGCAATTAGGGGTACAGAGAATAGGCAAGAGGAGGCTGGAATTTACTGAAGAAAACTGGCAAGGGAACCAAGGCATTAGGAGTAAATAAATAGTGGGAAAGGTAATAGAATGGAAGGAGACCAAGAAATCATTTGGATTGCCTTCCTTATCAAGGACTGATTTCAGAGTATAGGCCAAGAGAAAGAAATGTGGAATGTTATGTGAATGACCAGCACTGGTAAAGTTTTTTAGTAGAATGTAGTACAGAAGTTGCTGTTAAAAGAGGGATTATTAGTAAGGTATATAGAACATTTCATGACAACTGTAGGAATCAGAGGAGGTTAGAACAGATTGGGAAGAGAGATTGGATAAGCAATTCAGAAATGAACATTGGGCGGTGTCTGTATGGCTCCTAAATAATTAAAGTCTGGAAGATTTAGGATCTTCTTTTAGAAGTGTTTATATGAGTATTTTTATAACCCAGGCAGACTTCAGAGAATTTAAATTGCAAATGCTGGAGGTGTGGTGGGGAAGAAAGAAATGATTGGGAACATTTTTTGGGGAGTGTAATGAGTTGGCAGACTTTAAAAATTCCCTGCAGACTACTCTTATCAGAAATAATAGATGAGCAAATTGGTGTAAATAAGGAAATGATTTCTGAGCTATGATACAGAACTAGAATAGCCTAGACATAGGTAGGGCCTTATTGAGTTTGATTCTGGTGGCTGCCAAAAAAGCAGTTAAAATTTAAATAAAAGTCTAATCCAGCTGTACTAGAAGTAGTGAATATAGTAAGAGAGATAAAAGAACTGAAAGTGGGAGCTTTAAAAAAGGATATGAGCAAATTACATAGAAAGAAAATGGGAATTGTAGGAATACTGCTTTGGAGGAGGAATGGTGTTTTAGGAAAGGCACAAATTGACTGAGCTATGTAATGTGATTGTCAATGACTGGGCAGATTATAAGTGATGTGTAATGTTTACAATCGAAATTTTATCAATATGGTTTGTTTTCATTTGTATAAGTGTATGATCATCTTAAATATAAAGATGTTTCTAGATTAGAAAAAAAGGAAAAAGAAAAGTAAGGGTGCCAGAGTTACAAAAAGCAGAGCTGTAAATCATGGATTAATTAAATGTTAAGAACATTGAATGTGCATTTGGGTTTTGGAAGAAAACTGCAGCAGCAGCAGCACTGTTTCATAGAGGAAAACATGTACAGCCAAAGCAAGCTTTGTAGCAGTCCAAAAATAGTCACATTTTATCAAATAGTTTGCGAATTGATACTGTTGAAGCCATTTATAATCTTTTGAGGGTCCTGAGATTATATTTGAGTTAGTCACTTTTTAATATTCTGTTTAGTATGTCATAGTAATGCTTTGTTAATGAAGGTCTGAGGATGATAGCACACTGAACAGTGATTTTTTTTGTAGTAAATTGATGTTCATCCACAATACTTGGATGTTTTTTTTCATTAGGCTTTGTGCGTTGTTGATCTTATTACTATGTTAGCCAGCCAGTCATGTTTTTAGTTCTGTTTTATGACAGTACCACCTTTTTGCCAGACTTTACTGTCAGTATTTTGTGCCCATACCTTTACTATAATAGATCACATCTTTTTAGAGTACTATAACTTTATTTTTATAGATTCCATTTAGTTTTGGTTTTAACATGCATGTATGGTGGAAAGGCGTAACACTGATAGCATTCTTATGAATAGTAAGCAAGCATTCTTATGAATAGTAAGCAAGTCTTCAGCATTTCTTTTGTTAAAACATTAATGACTTGATGTTTGACTCACTAAATTGGTTCATGCATGTTCTGGTTGAAGTTACATGTGTAATCATTGGTGAAATCTCATCTGCAGAGCTGGTTTGTGTTTGTGCACTATAGAATGCAGCAAACTGCTCTCATTTCAGGATTCTGCAAGTGCAGGAGAAGAATGCATTTTACTGACATGATTGAAAAACTGTTTAACAAAGTTTTTTTCTAAAATGTATCTTTGCCCTAGGCATTGTTTTGCCTAGTAAAATTATAGAGAAGGCTGGTGCTTATTGAATATTATAAGTATGGAATTGTGCTGGTTACATTTAGGATTGATTTATTTCCTTTCTTGTCACTTTATCAGTAACATTTTTTCTTTGCGTTTAAGTTTGCTTCTTCGTAAACACTGTTGTTAGTATTGAATGCCTCATTCTAATTTTGTAGCTTGTCAGTGTTTTTGCTAGGAGCTCCGCTGTCAGCTAGAAGGAGCAGGGTAGTGGGTGTAATGAAAAAGGGTCTCACAACCTATGGATGAATTGCCTCATGTCCATAGCTTTCCATTCAGAAAACATTTTTGTAATAACTGATAGTTTTCTGTTGAAGATAATTAACAGCATTGCTGTGGGGCATCCAAGTGAAATACTGTTGTCAGTACCCTCCTGTTGAGCTTCCAAAACTTCATTATTAGTACCATTGAAATTCATCTTAGCTTAGTAAATCATAATGTCCTTTAGCTGCAGCAGGTATAGTTGAACATGAGGAGAATTGTCAGTGCAAGTTTAAGGTAACAGTGCACGTGTTGTGTTATAATGGACTGTGTGTGCTGAGCACCACATGGGGAACTGCTGAATTCCCATAGTGGCACATCCTTGGAGTGCCATAAGGTGTTACAAAACAGGACCACATTTTAAACAGTTGCTATAAAGTTTGTATTTAAATTCCACACTTTGTTACTAATGCAAAAAAACAATGTGATGCATTGTGCCAAAAGATGAGCAAAGGAGGCAGGATGTAGAATATATACTTGAGGAACATAGACGTGCAAAAGCACAGTGTGTCATGTGACAAACATTCACCTGCTGAAAGTAAATATTTTAAGTACTGATTTGGAATCTGATTGCTTTTATTAAATGGGCAGCATTTTAAATTTTTAAAATGTTTACATATTGATTTGGAGTAGGATTACTTCCACTGAATGATGTAAATGTCTATATCTTTTTTCTTATGGTGAAATGTTTTTATGGGAAGTAATTTTTTATTGCTTGCAATTTGTTTATTGGTTAATTCAGCTGTGAAAACTAATTTTCATTGGAGACATGCGGAGATAAGTGTGCAAATCCAAGTGGAAGACCCCATGTTCATTGGCGACCCCTGTAAATGCGCTCCAGTTAATGTGCAGAAAAAAGTGTAGTACATACAGAGAGAGAGTGCATGGCTACAGAACTAATAACACTATAATATAAAACAAAAATTAACAAAAGAAGCATATAAGATAAACTACACACAAATATTATACTGTATGTAGCAGTTATGTAATATAACCTAAAAATAAAAGAAAATTGAAAGTAGGAGTTTTTGTATGTTACCTTGACTGAATAAGCAAAGTTGAAGTGCATACTTTAGAGGCTACAAGATCTCTTCTTCAGATACAGCCTGAAACATTTCTTCTCATAACACAAAGTAATTGAACATACCATTCCAAACTCAAAACCTACAGCCACATTTCACTCTCTGAGGTAACTATAACAAGGTTGTCATCAGGGGGGGGCAAGTTCATGTTTGTACTACCAAGTTATAGTCCCATGTCCCACTTTTGAGTTCATAATGGCAGGTGTGCAGTGTGTGTGGTTTGGGAATATGCCTTTGTGTGGCCTAAGTTGTGCTAGAAAAGGATGGGAGAAGGACTAGTTCACTCACCCAGTTAACACACAGACATACCGTTCAGTAACTAAGAAGTTTCTTTTCTGTGAACATTGTCTTTGGGCTTAGGCACTCAGAAAGGTCTGGGGAGGGTAGAATGATCTTCATTTATTTTATTACTGGAAGCAAGCACCATCAGCAGCACACCAGAAAAAGATAACTTGAACTGCTACATAAGCAAAAGAAATCCTTTTGTTAAATGCTTACTTTTTTCTTTAGCTGTTTGTATGCACTGTTGTCCAGGTGGTATACTGGAAAGAGAACCCCCTCCTAGTGCAAACAAAGTAGCTGGCATAGAATTACTGTGTTTCTTAACTCATGATACACATTCTACTTCTACAAGTCTTCCCACACTGAAGATTGGAAAATAGATGGTATGCTTTTTACTGAGTAGGATGTGTGCGCTGCTGTTATTCTGTGTATAGGAGTGATTAACATTAGCCAGAGTAGTGCAGATTAAGCACGTGATAACCTACCTTGTCTTCCTTATGAAGTGTGTGTGTAGGTGGTACTGTTGCTGCTGGCATAGAAACCACTGTTACTATGTAACTTAGTTTGAGGGTGGGCATGGAACAGATTTTTTAGGGCACAGGTAAGACAACGTGTGTGTGAATATCATTTGCCTCTGCATACATATGGAAGGAACAGAGGGAGCAGCTGTCAGATGATAAAACCCTCCAGAAGTGATTCTCTGTTAGTAACTCTTCTACACTTCTTCAGACTAAAATTCATCAGGAAACAGTAATGTGTGTTGAGGTCTTGGTGGGAATCTGTGATCCTCAGATTTCTACAGCAAGAAAGAAGATTCAGAGGGCACTGTGGCAGTGAGCACATACACAGGCTATTACTTACATTGGATGAATGGAAAGAGAGGTGGTTGCCTCAAAGAACACCCATGAAGGTGTAGAGGCTGTGGGTGTTACCCCTCCCCCTAAACAAAAAAAATGTATGATTTAGAAAACAAAAAAGTAGATGTAATGTAGAAGAATTCAACATTTTAGAACTAAAGCAGATCCCATATAAAATTCCACAAACTAGTGACTTGAGTGTGAAACAATTATACCATCTCAAGTCAGTAAGGGAGGTGTCAGTTTTTTTCTGTGGTCATCTGCAAATACTTTCAAAGTGCATTCTGATGCTTTAGAGTTTGTTTTGTAGGTCAGCCCAGTATTGTGTTTTAAATGTTGTTTTTGCCTCAAACTTTTACTTTAGGTACCTTTTGGACACAGTGAATAAGGTTTTTGCATGGTCACGGCCATTTGTTTCCATTTGTACTTTTGTATTAGTGGAGGTACCAGAGCAGTTGTGAACCTAGTGATTTAGTTCACTTTGTTTTAATACTGACTGTGGAATTTAAGATTGTATGGGAGCGGCATTTGCTGCTTTCCCCATGGTGGTGGTCCTGGTCAGGTCATCCTATTCCCATACAAGTGGAGACCCATTACCAATGGCTTACAGGATCATGAGATGTGTGTTTGGTGATCCCTATCTGGTGGTGGAAACCCCCACATGCAGGAGAGTATGGGAGGCCCCTGAATTAATGTGTGTAGCACACAGCCTCTGCATGCAGGTATAATTCTAATACAGAAAAAAGCCCTTATGGCCTGGATGCCAGCTAGAGCAGAAAATACTTGCTTGGCTGCTTGCATGCTAACTCTCCTAGTCCGCACTCACCCTCATTGGGAAATACCCAGGATGGGAACTGAACTGGCTGAATTGATAGAGGGAGGCTGAATGGTCTTCAGGCATGGTGAGGAAAAGCACAGAGAAAAAAATTGAACCTGATGGAAACAGGGTAGGAGATGGAGAATGCAACAGGGGGGTGGTGGATGTATAGGGGGTGATTTCCCCATTTGCCACATCAAAAAGAAGTTGAGAAACAGTACAGATGCTCTGAGAAAGAGAGTACCTGGAAGGTACCTGGTCATGCGGTCTGAATTCTAGGATCAGTGCCAAGTAAGTTCTAGTGAAGCAGAGCATCATGAGAAACTTGTTAAATAGGATTACTCATCTTAAAGCAGTTTTGCAGTGTTAGAAACTCAGTGAATGACTTATTTTCTTGACTTCTGGTTATTCTATCATGATTACTATTGATGTTCTGCTTTATAACTGTGTTACATTGCTTCTTTGGAATGTGTTTAGTATCAATAATGCTTTGTATTACTGGAGTATGTGAAGCTGTGATGCCTAAGACTTGGTTGGCATTTTTGCAATAAGATTTAGACTGTCCTTTGTAAGACTGGAATTGGTTAACATTCTGAAAACTAATGCAAAAATTATTTTGCTAAAATTGTCAAAGGATCTGTCAATCCTTTTCAAATTAAGATGCTATGGTATGCTTGTTGCACCAAAAAGTGATCCCATACTGTTACTATTCTTCCAGTAATTTAGAAGTCTGACATGATTTTCAGTGTTTGAATTTTTTTTTCTTTTATATATATATACATATATATATATATATATATATATATATATATATGCAAGTTTTGTTTACAGCTATAGAAATCAATAGCAAACCGTGATAACAAAATGCCATTACGTGCTTGTTCAGGTGGGTGAAAATCCCCTCTAGCTATATTGCAGTATTCATCCTTACTCCTTTTTCTTGGTTTTCAATTGGCTTATCTTGGCAAACTTTGTTCTGGTACACTTACTTCTGTGCAGTGGGCCACTGTATTTACTTGTACTACAGTTAAAGATCATGTTGCTGAAGAAAAGTGCACAGTCAGACTATGGTAAGATTCTGTTGTATGTTCTGGGTTCTGCTTAAGCCGCCAGCGTGTTTGTACCTTGTGCTCTGTTGTTGTTTAAATTGTTTTCAGTAGTGCATTAGAATTGCACTGTCCAAAAGTTTAAAAATAAATTGCAGCACTTCTTGTAAACTCGGGATGTTAGAGGAATGAGAAAGAAGTTGATGTACTTTGAATGGTAATGTGACATTAAAGCCAGATTTCTTTTCTTACTGCTTTGGATACTTCTGCAATGCTTAGCATTCCCAGAATAGCTGTAAAATACCTGTTTTTTTAGAACATTGCTATTTTTTCCTACATGTTCTTCAGATGTCATGGCTGGTCTCCCCTGGTAATTACAGACATTTAGTGATGCTGTTTTTGTCTGCAAGTAATTACTGATGTAGCATTGCCTTAACTCATTGTGTTTCTAAAAGAGAATCTGTTCTTTTTAACTGAAGAGATGGCGACATCTGGATTCCCTTTGAAAGTGTCATATATCAGCCACACTGACTGCTTATGGATGTTTACTGAACGTTTTGTGAAAAGTATCAACTCTGTGCTTGGAAATCTATTATCTGCACAACTGTTGGCTTTGTAACATTTAAGCCTGTATAGTTATCTGCTTATGTTCAGGAGAAAACTTCTGATGCAAAGCAGCAGTGTTGATTTTGGGGTTTGAGCTAGAAATGCACATTTCTGACAGTATGTAGTTTCGGGGAGTAGTCTTATGGAAGAATGAGTTTTGAACAGATACGGTAATATATGTACAGATAGTGTATTAACAGCAGGGAGTGAGCTGGCTAGATGTGCCAAACTCTCTTGCCCCCCCCCCTTTTTTTTTAAACAAGTTGTATGTTTCAAGACGGGAATGCACCACTTAATTATAGCTTCTTGTCCCTGAACCTGTTTGATGCTGATGGCCAAAGTGAAACACCCTGCCAAGCACTTCCATTTACTTGTAGCAACCTCCCACTCATGGTGCTATTGTCATTTTGGCTTCCTTTAGTGTGTGATTTATTGCAACACTTGTTAGTATGAATGCTAGCACTTACTGAGTCACTGTAGTGTGACACATTACATGTGACTCAGTGTACTTGTTTACTTAGTCATAGTGAAAATAAAATAAACTGGGGAAAGCTTTGCTGTAAGCTTCTTGCTCCCAGCATTTATTTATGTAATTTATAAGGGGAGTATAGAAATGTAGACGTCATTGTACGAGAACCCCTTGGCATACTTAGTCTGTCCATTTTCTTGCCTGCTAGAGTGTCGGTAATCTCCAGGCTAAATTTTTGCAGAGGAATTACCCAGGAGTAGACAAACTAGAGCTGACTTGTGGTCCCGTTCGGCCTATATGTAGATTAAGCTAGGCTCGCACTAGACCTGCTGTGGTCATTGTGATTCTTTTCTAACCCATAGTAGCAAAAGCAATGCTGATAATTTGCAGATAGTATACTATTTGGTAACTTGGCTGCATTGGCTGTATTTGAGCTTTATCTTTTTTGAAGTGTTCAGGCAGGACTGTGGCTCTCCTGACATTTTCAAAGTTCCCATGTTGGAAATGGCTACCATCATTATGTGAATATTCCCTTTGTCTGATTTGCATAGGCTGTTGCCATGACCCAGCACCTGCACATGCTGACACACTTGTGGGTATTCAGTAATGTCACATGAAGAAAATAAAGGACTGTGTTAAAGCTTTACGCTAGTTAAAAAAAGAAAGTAAAATGTTACCTAGAGTAGAATATAGGCTCTCCCGGGTGGGTGGGGATGCTTCTTTTATCACAGTTTGTGTCCACCAGATAAAACTTAACGCAGGACGGGAGAAAACAGATAGCGTTTAGGAGAAACGCAAATGCTTAAAAGGAATGTTACCTCTTCCAATTTATTCCACTTATTCTCATTGCTTGACTCCCACAAGAGATAAATCGGTGGTCTCTAATGGCATCTGCTCAGCCCAAATCTCTCAACTGTCCAGATATTTGCGTCATATTTTTAGTCTGTTCCTCATAAAATTTGTGTTTTTCTGGCAAATCTCTGATGCTTGAAGTCAGATAATGATATGCTCTTGAATTTCAGACTTCATATTCATAAAATGCATGCTAACACAAATCCTCTTTAAGCCACTTGTGTTTATAAGAGTAATATTTAAAATTTGTCCCTATTTTTAGGCCTTTGGAGCCCCAAAATGTAAAGAGGTTGAGAGAGATGGTTCAGCCCCAGCAGCTGAATCCTTCCTTCTTAAAGGTTTTATTAGTCTCAGCTTGTTGGCCATAAGTATAATCCTTTCACCTCCCTCCATCTCTATCTATCTCTCTCATTTTGTGCTTTCTCCATGTATGCCCTTGTCTTAATGTGTCATGTTGCTGGATTGCAAATGTGAACTCCCCAGTTGCAGAACCATTATTTGTTTAACTGGCATAGTCATTGTTCAGGCTTTGGAGCTGACTTGGGCCCTGTGTACTCTGAAACCAATTTCTCTACTATTGGGGATTTTAATCCTGATTTTGCCCTGATCTCAATTAGACTTGACTCCACCATTCTCCCCAACTTAATCCCATATTTATTAGTCACTAAGGCTAGAATGCAGTGTGTTTGTTGCATATTTGCTTAAGAAATGAATTATTTGTACTAGATAAGGCAGCTGTTTATTTCTGTATAGAAATAATGCCAGTGCATGTTCTGGCTGCCCCCTTGTGCTAACAATCTTGGATACATACATTCCACAAACATTTGGAAACCTGGTGCCATTCCCGCTCAGCTTTGCTTTCCCCAGTGGCATAATTTGAAAAACTGGATCAAAGAAATAATGAAAGGTGAGTAGGCTCTATCTGAGCTTTCAAGAAGTAAAAGACCAGTCATTGCATTCAGGCTTTACCTCCTTTTCTTGTCCCACTTCCAAAGAAGATGAAGAATAAGAGTCAGTAGAACCACCACAGAACTCTCTTGTTACCACCAACTGTTTTGGAGTACAGTTATAAAGAATTATGACCCACCTATTGGAGTTGTTGCAGGGGAAAGAGGGGTGAAAGGGTTGAGCCTGCTGGTCGGTCTTGGGGGGTTTATGTTTCAAGGCACACAGTATATTGATTTCACCAGTGGAGAAATGAGAAACATGCACAAGTGCCTATTGGGTAAAGGCAGGATCATTTGCAGGCTTTACTGTATTTGTTGAAGAGAGCAGCAGTTCAGCAGTGCACCCACTACATTGCTTTCAGTAAAATGCCTACTGAGCATGTGTAGAGAATTGATGCTTAAAGCAAAAGAAGTCAAGTCTACTCCAACTGAAAGTACAATCCCGGCACCCATCTCTTTTCCTAGAGGGAATACATGAACGGAAAGGTTCATCTGGAGGGAAATGAATATGTGTATAGGGTATCCATTGTGGGCTTGGTTGATTATGGGTCGAGAATTACCCTTCAAAAAAAAAAAAAAAAAAAAACATAACTCCTTCATCAGAATCTCAAAAAGGATTACACATCAGCATCCTTCAGAATGTGGATGACAATGATTCTGAATTTTCACCTCCACTCCTAAGGACGTCACATTTCTGAATACAAATCCACCTTTTTCTACTTAGGAGCAATAGGAATATGTCCGACAAGTGCAGGAACAGGTATTTTGGATGGTATCTCCCCTGGCAGCACATTGAGGTCAATTTCAAGACTATTTTGGGCCCATATGGGCATCTCTCCATTGCTTAATAAGCAAGTAAAGGTTTAAGAACCAGCAAAGCACTTATTATGCTTGCTGCAGAAACAGCTTTATATTCTAAATATCAAAAAAAAAAAAAGTAATCCAGGAGTTTTTTTTTTTTTTTTTTTTTGCATGCTTCTAACTCCCTTTCCACTTTTAGTTGTCAAGAGAGGGTGGGTGCATCTTTTGCTCTTTTGACCCTTTGTGGTGCACGTCTTGGCTGTTCTTGCATCCCCCGTCTCTGCCTCACCTTTCACATACACAGTGTACATTTGAAGCCAACTCCCAAATGCTGTCCTGCTGCAGCACCTGCATCTTCCCAGGATGGGCAAGCTGCAGTTTACGTCTCATTCCCATTCTTCCCAGGTTGTCTAATTTATAGCGGCAGCATCTATTCAAACCCAGGTCATCTGGGGCAGAAATCAGAGCCAAGGCTTTTGACACCATCACCCACTCTGGAATTATAGATAAACTCACTAAACTAGGTATAAATCCCGATGTCACAAGATGGGTTGCCAACTGGCTCACTGACAGAACCCACACTGTGAAAGCAACAGACTCCAAATCCGACTTCATACCAGTGACAAGTGGAGTACCACAGGGTTCAGTCCTGGGTCCTGTCCTGTTTGATATCTACTTTTCTGAAGTACAGGCTAACACAAAAGGTCTTTGGCTAATGAATTTTGCAGATAACTGCAAACTAGGAGCCATAATTGAAACTCTTAATGATGTGGACATCCTACAAAAGGGCCTCACCGAGACAGATGCCTGGTGTCAAAGCCATGGCCTCAAGCTCAATGCCACAAAGTGCATTGTCATCCCCTTTGGTAAAAATTCTGTACCCATGAACTACTACATAGGTGGTAGTCTGCTTAACATCGAAAGTGTTATAAGAGACCTTGGGGCACAGGTGGGCAGTAGTCTCTGCATTGATAATCACATCACCACAGTAGTCAGGAAATCCTTCTACGTGGCACACCTCATCACAAAAGGTTTCTCATCCAGGAAAAAAGAAGTAATTGTTTCCCTCTACTCGGCACTCATTAGACCTACTGTAGAGTACAACGCCCCTTTTGGTATGTACCTCACAAGACATCTAAAACAAATGGAAAGGCCGCAGAAATACCTCACAAAGAGGATTACTGGCCTCAAGCAGATGCCCTACGCCGACCATCTCAAAAAACTCCAGCTTTATTCCTTTGCATATCGCCTACTCAGAGGCAATTGCTGCCTAACATACAAAGCTATGCTAAACCCAGAGGTGTTGGACATGCTCCACTTAAAGAAATCCCAATCCCTCCAAGCTGCACGCTCTAGGGACCTAAACCTTGTCACCACAATAAACTGAACATGCTGGAGGGATAGATTCCTGTCCCAGAGACTTCCCATACTCTGGAACAAACTACCTATCTATATCAAACAAAGCTCCTCATTAGCACTCTTCAAGAAAAATCTTGATGATTGGATGGGAAATAGGAAATTCACCTCGGGGATCACCTCTGTGGCTTTGCTCGACAGGGGCACAGGAAAATAATTTTCTTGGGTGGCAAAAGCCAGGGTACCTTTTTGGCTAGGCTTGTATAGGCCCTAGGGCCGATAACCTAGTACCTACCTATGAGCAACTACTGTTTTGGGGACTAGCTCTCTATTCTTTGCAACACTTTACCTTGTGCTGTGGGGGTACTCCATGTTTTATTTCTTAACAGACTACCACAAGCACCCTGGGATAATTCATCTCACACCCTTTCCCACTCAACTCTTTTCTGAGCCATCCTTCCATCGACTGACTTCTGTTAGGTTGTTTTATAATGTTTCCAACCACCAGGATTAAACTAGGAGAGTAGTAGTTCCTGCTTTTGCTTCTCCCAGTCTTGTAAGACTGTTCCGCTGTCATTTCATTCTTGACGAATGTTTTGTTATTCTCCTTTAATTTGCTGATTTTGTTATTTATTTTTCTTTTTCTTTATTAGAAGTACGAGTTTCAGTTGTCACTACTGTTTCCCTTAGCTGTCCATAAATTCTTGGAAAAATACTGCCTTGCCCCCTTCCCACACTTCTTTCATAATCCTTTGCTCTGTATAAGGGCTAGTATACATTCCAACATACCCTGTCTAGTTAAGTCACGCTTTTGATTTTAAGTACTTAAAATTAGTATTTATTACTAATGTTTCACTGTCCCCTTCAGTTCAGCCACATTCTGCTTTAATAACCTCTACATATCTTTTTGTCTATGTTTACTGTGACATATCTGTAAAATATTGTATCCTTTTATCGTCACCTTGTTAGCTGCTTTAGACATCTTTTCTTCTCTCTGTGCCTTTCATGCTAGATTACCTTCCCATCTTTTTCAGTTTAACTGATTCAATTTTCTTTTCTGCCCTTCTGTGATTCACAGTACATTCTGAATACAGCACATTTCTTTTGTACTGCTTTCTGCTTTGAATATCACTGGCTTGTTTTTTGTTTAGATTTGCATGCTGGTTTTGGAGTATCGAGGTAAGCAAGACACCTGCATAAGTTCATAGGAGGTTACTACGCTAATGGCCCTAGAGCCTTTACAAGCCTAGCTGTGTAAAAACCCGAGTACCCTTATTGGCCATATTTATATGGTCATTGTTAGAGTGATTTTGTGATCAGCACTGACGGCCCCTGTCCATGAGGGACATAGGTGCCACCCCCAGACCCCCAGGATGAAATTACGATCACCCATCCAGTTGTTAAGGTTGCACTTGAATAGGGTCATTGAAGAGCTCTGCTTTACATGGAGAGAGAGCTTATTCCAAAGAAGCAGTAATCACTGGGAGATATAGTTGTCTCCAGCATGTTCTGTTAATGTTACAGACTAAGTTGAGATCCCTGGAATGAACTATTCTTGTCCTCATTTGACTTGCAAATGTGTAGCAATTCCATTAGGGCAGTGTCTGAGACTGCTCTGAAGCCAGGCACAGATCGCTTTGCAGAGTACAGTGACAGGGCTTTCAGTCTTTCCATGTATGTCATGTTTTGTAGGCCCTGGATTCTCTTAGCAAGAAACCTCTGTGGTCTCTCCAGTTGCTAAAGGTGTCTGATGAAGTGCATACAGAAGGAGCACTGTACTCAATTAGTGGTCTGATAAGGGTTGAGTACAGTGGAGCTATAGTCTCCCTGGTCTTGTATGCTATGCCCTTTTTTATGAGATGCGCAATGTAGAATGCTTTTCTTATCACTATGGACACATGGTGATTGAAGTTTAGATTGCTATCAACGTGTGTTCCCAATCTCACACCACTGGGTTTGAGCTTAGAGGGGTGCTATCTATATCGTAATTAGCAGGGGCTACTACTTTACTAAACAGATGAGGGATTTTGTTTGTATTAAGTTTTAGTCCACAAGTTTGGCAGCAATCATTTGTCTGCGTCAGCCCTTTCTGTAATATGTTAACATCACTGGGGGATTCTATGATTGCACCCAGTTTACAGTCATCTGCAAACTTGGCAATCCACAGGCCATCTACCTTCATCTGGACTTAAGCAAAATAGATTCCTAACAGTAGAGGGCCCAGCACAGATCCTTGCGGGTACCCCACTGGTAACTGGTCTACTGGTGAAGGTGGACTCCCCAGCTTTGACAGTGTGAGTTCGGTCAGTGAGCCAGTTGGCTACCCATCTCATAATGTATGGGTTAATCTCCAGCTGGGAGAGTTTCTCTGAAATAAGTAAATGGAGGATTGTGTTAAAACCCTTGGCTAAATCTAGATAAGTTGTATGTACTGTTTTGCCCTCATCCAGGGTTTTGGTGACATTCTCAAAGAAGGTCCACCAGGTTTAATAAGCAAGGTGTGCCCTTGAAGCCAAACTGGGTCAGATCAGGAGTTTGAAGGTCACCTATGTCCATTTGGATAAGGTCCATGATGGTTCTTTCCATGGCCTTGCAGATAAGACCGGTTAGGCTTATGAGTCAGTAGTTCCCAGGGTCAGTTGATGGACCCCCTTTGTGCAAGGGGATTATTGTTGCTGTTTTCCACTCTGCTGGGACAAAGCCACTTCTTAGGCTATGGTTAAAGAGACTGCTGAGTAGTTCTGCTAGGTCTTGTTTTAGATTGTTTACTAAGCAGACTGGAATGTTATCTGGTCCCATAGAGGCTGTGTTTTTGGCCTTGGAGAGTGCTTGTTATGACCTGTTCTTTGGAGATATCCTTTAGATGACTGGTGTCAGGAATGTTTTGAGGTATGTCAGGTGAGAACAGAGGGGGTGAAGTTATTGCCAAATCTGTCAGCTAACAAGTTGGCAATTTCCTCAGGTTCAGTGTGAGTGGTACCATCCACTACAAGTTCTGCTCACAACTGGGCAATTCCCTCTTAGTTTTCAGACATAGCTAAAGAATGCCTTAAGATTGTCTTTAATTAGGGATGCTAATTTAGACTTGTAGCTAGCCTTAGAGGACTTAAGATATCTGATTTGTTTGTTCAAGCTGTGGAGAGTATTCTTCCTTTGTTGAGTTAGTTCCCTCCTGTTCTTAGATATCATTTTTTTTTTTGTTGTTGTATAACCTATTTATATTTACAGTCAACCGGGGTGGCTTGTTTTTTGGGAAGGCCTAGTTTTGTTCCTGTATTTTTTATTTTTATTTTTTTTTTTTATTCCTGTAGGGGTGTAAGCTTTGGTCTTTACTTCAAATGAGATAGAGTTATGGTCTGACCTTACCAGAGAGGGCAACACAGGGGGTAGTGCAGTGACTCCCCCACATTAGTGAGCACTAGGTACAGGACATTTGAATCCCTTGTGAGGGTGCAGACCAACTGTTCCAGGGCATTTGAATTAACAAAGTGCAGAAACCTCATAGCAGTCATGTTTGTCAACCAGTCAATGGAAGAATAGTTGAAATCTCCCATTACCAAGGTGTTTGGCTGTATGTTGAGCGACTGTAGCAAGTCCGGGTAGGCAGTGTGTTTCAACTGGTTCATGGTCAGGGACCTGTAGCTAGTGATGATGTAGAAGGGTATTTTTCCTGTAGTTAATTGTACCTGGAGTAGCTCAAGACAGTCATACCGTCTCACCAGTCTCAAGACAGTCATACATTTTCACCAGTCTCAAGGTAGATTTGGATTTAATGAAGATGGATACATCTCCACCTTTGGTTCTTTCATGCTTGTTTTGATATCTGAATGTATGAAAAGCATTGTAGCCTTGTATGGCCAAGGATGGTCTCAGTGGCCTTGAACCAAGTGTCTGGGATTGCACAAATAGCATCTTTCAAAGTGAGGAGTGCTTCCAGGGAGTACAGTTTACTGTTTAAGCTTCTAGCATTAAGCAGCATGACCTTGAGTTTATCGAACGTTTTGTTGTTTCAACATTGCCAAAAAAAGGCACAATGGAGGAGGCAAGCATCTTTGCCAGTATCCAAAAGCCTTGAGGAGACAGGTGAAGGCCATCTCTGGCAAAGCAGCGTGGACTGTCGACCATGTCTTCCCAGGCAGACAGATCCCCTTGGAGCGACACTAGAAGCTAAGCCAATTATTGAAATAAGTCATTTTGTATGTATTGTGGCATCATCCTCAGTGAAAGTAGAATGCTGCTTAGGGCTAGGGACATACTTGCCTGGGACATACAATCTGAGAGCACGGTCATGTCTGTCTTCATGTAGTCCAGAGAGGTATGTCTCAAGTCATTCATACCAACATGTATGATGACAGTCATAACGATAATTGTATAAAAGAACATGCACTTAACTACGCAATGCAGTTTAAAAAGGAATACTTGGACTTTTTTTCAGTGCCAGTTTAGTGAGGATGTGAAAAGTAGACTTATTAACTATAGCAACTGGACACATTTTAGTTGTACGTTATGAGATTGTAGATGTTTGGGTGGGGGAGTAATAAAGTTTTCTACTAACCCCCACAAGGTTGCACAATTTGAGATAGAGTATATTAAGAGGAGGAGTGGTGGGGTTTGTACTAGGAGCTTGTCCATCCTTTGTAAAAATGCTTTTCTTTGCTGTGCTCGGAATTGTCACCTCTTTTCACTGTCAGTAACACTTATGTGCTGTTATAAGGTACGTCTGTAGTAACATAAGTTAGTTTCCTCAAGCTGTTTAACTGTGAAGTTGTATTCTTCAAAATAAATGCAGACTTCTAACTGGTGGTTTACTGTACTTTTAGCAAAACAGCATTTTAGCATGTATCTTGTGATCTAAATTAGAAAGCATAAATGAAAAACTGTTGTAAAGCATGAAAATTCTGGAAACAAAATGTCAGTCAACAGCAGTGTAGACATCTTAGAAATATCACTAAAAATATTATAAGTTAAAAGAAACTTTCTTGCTAAGATGCAAAAAGAAATCCAGCACAACCCACAAGCGTCTGGAGAGCAATAAGTCTCTTATTACACCCTGGCAGGATCACACAAGCACCCCAACCCGACCAAACCCTAAACCAAAAATGATAGCATTGCCACACATAGTTTTTTCATTCTGTAACTTCACTTATTAACAATTCAGCTCCCACTGCCTCTACCTCCCCACCTGAAAAACAAAACAAAAAAACAAATAGAATATATTAAATTAGCAGATGAATCCTTAGCTTACCCAGTTTCTGTACTCTTTAAACCACTTTCTTACAGAAGGATTTATCCCCACCTTATGGGAAAAAAATCGTATATCTTACTCTTGCATGAAAAGGATAGGGCTCTAATGACATTACCATTTACCAACCTATAGCTTTTTTATCACCTCTATCAGTAGTAGTAATAAAATGCATACAAAGACAAGTCCATTGTATTTCAGACAATTTATTCTCCCAAACCCAGTATGGTTTCCGTTCTCATCACAACACTGCAGCTGCCCTTATTATCTTTATTGTAACAGTGAACCAGAATAGAAACTTTGGTAACTCTGTGTCTGCACTTTTTTCCTTGACCTGATAAATGCCTTCAACACCATCTCTTACTTCAAACTCCTCCCTAAACTGTCTTCACTAGGACTTGCATTAACAGCAACTTCATGAGTTAGTAGTTAGTTTAGTGTACATGCAATTAAATGACAATATAAAATCCTCTCCCAGGATCAGTTCTGGCTCCTCTGTTATTAAATTCATCTTCACTAATGATTTGTACACTGCAATCAGGCATGCTTCCATCATACAGTGCACAAATGATTAAACCCTCATCTGTTCAGCCAAAAGCCTGGACAAACTGAAACATCTTACCCAGAAATACCTCTTTCTGGTCAAAGCATGGGTATCAGACTCGCAAGTTCTGCTCAACCCAAAGAAAACAGAGCTGATCCTTTTCACTCCCAAGCCACTAGCTGCCCAAATGCCAGTTTACCATTTCCTCATCCAACAGTACTATGACTGAACTGGTAACCCATACTAAACTGTTGGGAGTCGCAACTGATAACCTAAAATTTGACCACCACATGAAACAGGTGGTAGGAAAACTCACCAGAAACTCTGCTCACTGTGCAGGTCTAAACAATTTCAAACAGATTAGGCTAGAACTGCTAAAGAGTTAACCTTCCTTCTCATCTTGATGTAAACCCATACTCACTAACCTCAAAATGCTACAGAAAAGTAGCAAAGTTTGCTACAAGTCACGGGTTTTAGGACCCAACACTGCCTTCCCCTTAAACAGTTTCAGTGGCTAGACCTCTTCAGTACATTCTCAGGTGGTAACCACCCACAAACTGATATACCAACCCAACAAATGTCCCAGCCTAAGGAACACCTTCCAGCTATAAAACCCCAGTAGACCATTCCTCTCTACTGACAAATGACTTCTAACAGTAAACAAGTCAAATAATTCTCCAAGCAAAGCACTGTACTCCTACTGCCTCTCAAAAATCTGGAATTCCATCCCTCTACATATCAAGCAGAGAATCTGAAATCTCTTCAAACCCTACTAAAATAGCAAACTGATGTCCCTTTTTCCTTCCCTGTCTACATTAAGGAAATCAAATGAATAATCTCAATCTCCTGTGGAAAATCTTTTTTCCCTCATATTTAAAACATTCTGTACCATACTATTTAACTTTCTTCTCACATACATCTCCTTCTCCTTATTGCATCTGATTTAATTATCAGTTTTCTCTCCCAAAGCCACACTGACACCTCCTTTTTAAGACTTTTATTTATACACTATCTCCCAGTTCTGCTGTACTTATCCACCCTGTCCAGATCTACGTCTGTCATCTTTACTACTCGTTTTCTTCATTCTATACCCATCTACATCTCTCTCTCTCACCTGACTCTTGAGTACTCCATTTACTTGTGTTTCCTTCTCTGTGCAACACCAAATACCTTAGTACCCCCACCGTGCCCTGCTTATCTAACAATTTACATATGAATACTATATAGTCTGCAAAGATAATTTACCTCCTTAGTCTAGTGTCTACAGTTACTTGTATAATATCACTAGACCAAAAAGTAAAATAGTGATGAAGGTAAACTGGTCCACCATACTTGTATGTACTGTATGTAGAATAATTACTGTCAACTAGTTGTATGTATAGCTACTATATTTGTTTTTTGCACTGTATGTAATTTTCCTAATTATTGTCAATACAATGTTTTTTTTTTTCTGGTACTTTTCTCCTCGGGCATCCAAGGGAACTGGGCAAATCTTTTTTGCCCAGTTGGACTGTCCTGGTAAACAAATGTAATGAAATGCTAATAATGTTAAGTTGTCAATCTCACCTTCATTCTTGCTGGATGGGTTCGGAGCCGATATTCGGCTCCGACTCGGCCACTCTAAAAGCTCGAGAGCTAGTTCCACCAGCTCGAGGCTCCCCTATATCCCACAATGCTAGGCGGTAACTCCTCAGATCTCGTTTGCCGCTACAGCGATCGAGGTGTGTTACTACCGGCTCAGGTTAGTTTTGGTAAAGAAACTAGTTTTCTTAGCCTTTTTTCCCCCTTTTAAAGTTAGTTTTTCTAAATAGTTAATTTTGAAGTAACCTATCCCATTCCCGTTAACCCCCCCCCCTTTTTACCACAAAATCTCTAGAATATTTTCCCCTCGGGCCCTAGGCCCAGTCCCTCCCTCCCTTCCTATAGTGAGTGACTGTGTTTTTGTAGGGATTTTTATTTCTAGTTGCTTATAATTTAAATTATTTTTATTTTATTCCTAAGTGTAATCGGTGTGTGTGTGTGTTTGGGTGGTTACACTTTCCCCTTAGATATGTCTAAGGAATCAAAGGTCTCAGGCTTTAAGAAGTGTGACTCGTGCTGTCAGAAGATGTCTCTGACAGACGGTCACACTTCTTGTGTGTACTGCCTGGGACCTTTGTGCCTGCAGGACTCATGTGCTGTTTGCCATGGCTTCAGCCCTAGAGTCCTGCAGGAGCGGAAAAATAAACTCATTTTAAGGGGCTTACTTAAGCCTGAGGGTCCCTCGACTCAGTCATCGGGGAAACCCTCTAAGCCTTCTAGACCTTCGGCTCCAGCCTCTGAGCCGTCTTCAGGAGGCCCTAAGGCTATTCGAACATCGGCTCCGGCCGGAGCCGATGAATCTCGAATACAAGCCCCTACGATGTCCTCGGCTAACTCTGTCGGCTCCGATTATTTTATCGGAACCGACATCTAGAAAAAGGTCCCGATCTCCATCTATCGGCTCTGTTCATTCGGCTCCAGCATCACCCTTGCTGTCTGAATGGAGCCATAGATCCCACTCTTCTAGGTCTTCCAGGTTATCGGACCATGACCTTCAGAGAGTAGTGAGTCGACTTCTTAAGTCCGAGGCATTAGCCCAGATGCTTCAAAGTCCGACTCAACAGTCGAGACCTATTCCTATCACTCAAAATATTCCTCCTCTGACTCTTTTGAGTTCGGAGCCGGGGTGGCTCGGACCCGAGACTGTGGTGGCGTCGGAACCGATACCTTTGTCTTCAGTTCCGTCATCTGCTCCGATGTCTTCCTTGGAAGAATCTCGGCGCCGGACTTCCCTCGTCGGCTCCGAGGGGGTGAGTGGCATCGGACCCTTGTTCCGACCCTGCTCTCCCTCTCGGTGCTTCGGCGCTGGTGAGGTCGACTCCGACATCGGCCTCGGAGCCATCACTGTCGGTGCCGGGGGAGGTTTCCAGTTTTTCGGAACGGAGACCTCCGGCTCTGCCTGATGGGGGTACCTTCGAGGTCATGAGGAGCGTGTTAGAACCAGGTTCAACTCCACAGTCTGTTCCTTATGCCCCTCCCCCTATGGTGCCTCCGGTGATTTCTACTCACACTCTCATCCCCGACCGTAGAGAGCCAGCTCCTCAAGTTTCCCCTGTGGGGATCTCCTCCTCTTCCGAGGCCTCTCCTGACCCTGTAGGAGAGCCCCCTAGGAAGAGGCAGTGCAAGAGGAAGCACATTGACTCCCCTGAGTCTGTCACCTCTGACACTGATTTAGAGGATTCTGAAGGTTCCCCTCGTTCCCCCTCTGAAGATGTCTCCTTTGCAGACATCCTCGAAATCTTAAAGCAGAGGGGGAATTGGCCAGCCCTCAACCCTTCAGAGGATGAATCAGTGTATCTTGAGGCGTTTGGCTCTCGCCCTTCCACCTCCTGGGTGTCCCCTCCCTTTGACCCCCTTATGCAAGTGGTGGCAAAGAAGGCTTGGGCGGCTCCTGATTCAGTGGAACCCACCCCCAGGAGACCATCAAAATTCATCACGGCCCCCAAGGATAAAGAATTTCTGACCAAAGGCGTCTCTGTTGATGCTATGGTGGTGGCTGCGGCCACCAAGAAGGAGTTAGCTGATCCTTCGGTGCCTGTTCATCCTCCTAACAAGGAATCTAGGTCGATGGACAGGTACAGGAAGTGGATGTTCTCGTCAGCAACCTTTACTATGAGATCGCTGAATTACCTGTGTCATTTTACTCGTCTTCAGAGGGATTTACTCAAGGAAGCGAGTGAAATGTTGAAGGACCCAACAGCTGCGGGTTTTCAGGATAGAATGAACTCTCAGCTGGCAACCCTTAATTCTATAACCAACTCCTCCATGCACCTTCTTTCATATGCGGCGGATGGAGCAAGTAGAGCGGCAGGTACAGGTGTAGCCTTGCGTAGGCACGCCTGGATGCGGCTATGTAACTTTGCGGACCCTTTCAAGGCCTTCACTAATTCCCCCTTTGATGGATCATCCCTCTTTGGTCCTCAAGTGAAGGAAACCCTGACTAGGTGCAAAACTGATGGCAAGACTCTTTCTGCTGTCGGAGTACGTTTTTCTACTCCTTCTAGACCTTACCCCAAAGGTCAGAAGGGGGGAAAGATGTGGTTCCGCAAACAATCTCAAGGAGATTTGCCGGACGCACAGAGTCGATTCCCCTCTAGAGGCAGAGGGGGGAACAACAATGGTAGACACCGTCCCAGAGGCAGAGGGGGCCCGCAGAATCAGGGCAGTCGAGAATCCTTTTCCGACAAGCCCTTTCAGCATCCCTGAGGTGTTGCCTGACTGTCCACCTTCGGAGGCAGTCGGGGGAAGGTTGTCACTGTACCCAAAAGCCTGGCTATCCCTAACTCAAGACAAGTGGGTACAGTCTATCATTTCCGAAGGCTACAGAATCCCTTTCCTTTTCATTCTGAAGCAATCCAAAAAATCCCTTCCAGACGTTCCACCCAGTCAAAGGGAGCAAGCAGCATTAGAAATTTCAAAGCTGCTCGCAAAAAGAGCCATTCAACCAGTTCCAGCAGACCAAGTAGGATCCGGAATCTACTCCAAATTCTTTTTGGTTCCAAAGAAAACAGGGGACTGGAGACCCATTCTGGATCTCAGCAACTTGAACAAGTTTGTCAAGAAAACAAAGTTCCGGATGGTCACGCTGCAGTCCATTCTTCCCCTTTTCGGGCGGGACAACTGGATGTGCTCGATAGATCTCCAGGATGCGTACTATCACATCAAAATGAGTCGACGCTCCAGGAGGTTTCTCCGCTTCAGGCTGGGAACCAGTCATTTTCAATTCAGAGCCCTGCCCTTTGGTCTCACTACAGCCCCCCGAGTGTTTACCAAATGCATGGCAGTGGTAGCCTCTCATCTGAGACGACAAGGATTCCAGGTGTTTCCTTATTTAGACGACTGGCTCCTTACAGCCCCCAACAAGCATCTTTTACTTCTCACCAGAGACTACACTTTTCACACGTCAGGCATTAGGCATTTCAATAAACTATGAAAAGTCTGTCTTGTCGCCTTGTCGTGTTATTACCTTCATAGGCGCAAATCTAGACACAGTCAATATGTCAGCCAGACTCAGAGCAGAGGATAGCAGACATACACAGACAGGTCTTTCTTGTCTTGCAGAGCAACAAAGTCAAAGCCAGACTGATCCTGAAAGTCTTGGGGGTTATGGCGGCGGCCATCCCTCTCCTACCATTAGCTCGCTTCCATATGAGAATTTTACAATGGATGCTCTTCACACAATGGTCTTACCAAAGTCTTCCAATGTCCCATCCTATTCGGATAACTCAATCGTGCAAGAATCATCTCTCTTGGTGGATCACATCTCCTCAGCTCTTCCTAGGGAGACCTTTCGTCCCTCCCCCTCCGGTTGCTACAGTGACAACGGACACCTCCCTGATCGGGTGGGGGGGGGGCATTTCCAGGGCAGGACAGTCCAGGGCATGTGGCAACCGTTCGAGTGCCACTTGCACATAAACATCCTAGAGATGAGAGCAGTGCTTCTAGCGTTGCAAGCCCTACAAGACTCTCTTCCCAAGGGAACTATAGCAATTCAGACAGACAACATGTCTGTAGTGTGGTACATCAACAAACAAGGCGGAACCAGATCTTACCCCTTATGTCGAGAGGCACTCAGACTGTGGCAATGGGTGATTTCTTCTCAGCGATTTCTGTTAGCAACGCACATCCCCGGGAAGTCCAATGTGATTGCAGACAAATTGAGCAGAGCTATTCTCATGCCTCATGAGTGGTCTCTGAACAATTCAGTGTTGGAGAAAGTTTTTCGAAAGTGGGGCAGGCCTTGCTGCGACCTTTTCGCTACTCCCCAAAACAGCAAGTGCAACGATTTTTTCACCCTCTTTCCCCAACCAGGCCACCCCAGCAGAGACGCTCTAGTGCACGTTTGGCCTCGGGGACTTCTGTATGCCTTTCCTCCCTTCCCACTGATATCCCAACTGATACAGAATGCCATCGCTCAGGAAGCTTCCATGATCCTCATTGCCCCTTACTGGCCTCGACAGGTTTGGTTCCCTTTTCTCCACCGTTATCTGTTGGAACAACCTTGGCATCTGGACCCAGTTCCAGACCTCTTGACCCATCAGTCGGGTCAGTTGCACCACTCCCTCCCCTCTCTGAACCTCACAGCGTGGTTCCTCCAATTCCGACTTTAGCCAGGCTTCCTTTGATATCTCAATCAGTTAGAGATATCTTGATAGCCTCTCATAAATCTTCCACTCGGAAGATTTATCATAGCAAGTGGAAACGTTTTTCCTATTGGGCGCAGTCAAAGAATATAGATCCCTTTACTGCTTCTATTCAAACAGTTCTAGACTTTCTAGCCGAACTTTTCCACTCAGGTTCGTCCCCATCTACCATTAGAGTTCAATTGGCAGCAATATCGAACTTTCATGTTGGAGTCTCAGAGTCCTCCATTATGTCTCACAAACTGCAAAGCTTTTTTAAAGGGAGTTTTTCTCCTCAAACCACCCATCAGAGATCCTCCTCCTCAATGGGATCTCAACTTGGTTCTGGCATCCTTAATTCTTTCCCCCTTTGAACCTGCCGCTTCATGTTCTATAAAGTTACTTTCTTGGAAGACGCTCTTTTTTAGTAGCTATCACTTCAGCTAGAAGAGTCTCTGAACTCCATGCCCTATGTAGTCGACCCCCTTATCTGGTATTTCATAAGGACAGGGTGTCCTTGCGTACTAACCCGTCCTTTTTGCCCAAAGTAGCTTCACTGGCAAATTTGAATCAAACCATTGAGCTTCCTGTTTTCTTCCCAAATTATTCTAACAGGTCAGAACAAAAGTTACACTGTTTAGATATTCATCGCCAACTTAGGTACTATTTAGACAGGACCAAACATTTCAGGAAATCTGACCAACTGTTTGTTTCTTATGCAGAAGGTAGAATGGGCCTTCCAGTTTCTAAAGTGTCTCTCTCTAGATGGCTTACTTCGTTAATTACCCTAGTGTATGAGATAAGACATCAACGGTTGCCATGTTGCCATCCAAACCCAGGGCTCATTCAACTGGAGCTTTAGCCACTTCTATAGCTTTCCAAGATAGGCTGCCTATTGATTCGATTTGTTCTGCAGCTACTTGGGCTTCTCCCCATACCTTCATTTCTCATTATAAGTTGGACTTGGCCTCTAGAGACCGAGCCAACTTTGGTTCCACTGTACTCAAGAGTCTGTTCCGATAGGCCACCCGGGAAAAGGAGCTAGGGACGCGGTCCCATCCAGCAAGAATGAAGGCGAGACTGACAACTTAACATTTAGAAGTTATGTACCTACCATAACGTTCCATGTTAGTTGTCTTCTTCCCGCCTTCTTTCTTGCATCCCGCCCTCCTTCCCCCTAGCCAGGACAGACCTAGAGGGGTTTTCTTTGTTCCTTATGGAATTTTATTGCTGGCCTTTGTTTTCAACCGAGATCTGAGGAGTTACCCCCTAGCATTGTGGGATATAGGGGAGCCTCGAGCCGGTGGAACTAGCTCTCGAGCTTTTAGAGTGGCCGAGTCGGAGCCGAGGATCGTCTTCGAACCCATCCAGCAAGGAAGAAGGCGAGAAGAAGACAACTAACATGGAACGTTATGGTAGGTACATAACTTCTAATTTTATGCTGAAGGAAATTTTCCACAACTAATTTGAAACCAGCTTTCTTGATCAGTGTACAGTCTTTCCAGGGGATATTGTGCAGCAGCAATTGCAGAGTGCTGGGGTCTCAGCCCTCCAGTATCTCGGGTTTTAAAGGGTTATCCTGAATTAGTTATACATTGTAAAGATAAACAAGTTTCTTGAAGTTCATTTCCTCTTTTCATTTAGAATTGATTCTTACCCCACACCATAAGTCACTTAGATTTGTAAAGCTTTGAGATTTTTTTTTTGAAGTAAAGGCTATTATGAGTAGCCTGGATTCCATATGGGATTAAGAGTACCTTTTACCAGTTGCCATTCTGTCTTTTGGGGATAGACAGTAGTACAAGTTATTTGCTAAGAACATAATTTTAATTATTTTTATAGTAGTTCTGTATGGTGTTAGAGGTTGATTCAGCAAGATTTCTTAGTATGAGAAGTGTTTAATGGTTTCTTATGGTGTTTAGTTGTTGTGAACTATGTTGTACTGATGAAGAAGACAGAGACGTTTTGAGTTCTGAAAATCATGCCTCTAGTTTTTTGGTGCTTAGAGCATTTTTAATAAATCTGATAATTATTGAAGTTCTTCCACAAGCTATTTTTTGATTATTTTGTATGAAGGGTTAGATCTGTAGATTACCATGTCATTGGGGCAAAAGATAAGAATTTGTGATAAGTTGTTTAGCAGTCCATCTATAAATATGGAGAATAGTACCTATAAATGCCAGTGAGACTCCTTAAATGAGAAAGCAGTGGGCGAATTTGCTTGCACCTCTTAGAACTGCAGAGTTTCTGTTTGTGAGGAAACTTTTAAATTAGGAGAGAGAGTTGCTGAGTATATTGCAGCTTGAACAAGTGAGTTACATAGCAGAAGGTGGTCTACTAGGTGAAAGGTCTTATTCAA